>NC_057805.1:238184156-238453316 GCF_018294505.1 Triticum aestivum
CGGCAACGGGGGTGGCGCGGGGCGGCGGCGGCTCAGGCACCGGGGCGGGGCGGCCGGCGACGGGGGGTGGCGTGTGGCGGTGGTGGCTCGGGCACGGGGGAGGCGCAGGTGAGGTGAGGTGAAGGTAGAGATAGAGAGGGGAGAGAGGGGGTGGGGCGCGGGGCTGACCGTTTTTTTAGTTAGGTTGAATTTATTTGCCATCTGCTGAAAAAAAGAGCGTAGCTAGTGGGGTGGGGCCGGGGGAACGGCCGTTAGGTTGGGCACTTTCTTTGCCGTCTGCTAGCAGACGACAAAGAAAGTGGTCGTTAGGTTGTTCTCGTTAGTGGGCCACCCTCCCTGTTTGCCATCTACTAGCGGACGACAAATCTTCTATGTCGTCTGCTAGCAGACGGCAAAGAGCTGGCTGACGACAAACATGATCTTTGCCGTTAGCTCTTTCTTTGCCGTCATTTTTCTGTAAGTTGATGGCAAAGACCTTCTTTGCCGTCAGCTAGCAGACGGCAAAGAGCTGGCTAACGGCAAAGATCCTGATTCCAGAAGTGTATGGGCTCACTTGTAATTTTTTCATATAACTCACTTTGAAGAGCTGGCTAACTTTATCACCCTTCTCCCGTATAGGAATCAAAGAGGTGCGGTTTCGGAGGCCTACTGTCCCGACCCGCGGTGCATGCCGCAAGCCGGGATGGGGAATAACATAGCAGCAGCTCTGAGATTGGAACCAGTTGCGAGAGGAAGAAGATGTTTTGGTGCGTCTCTCTGAGAGGAGCGACCTCCCTTTTATAGGCGCAAGAGAAGGAGGCGAGAGGCCAGCGACGGGAGATGAAGCAGAAGAGCGAGCCGTTCGGATTTAGTGTCCACTACAGAAAACGTTTTAGCTCCCACGCGACCTTTCGTATACCCACGTGCGTGGCAAAAATTTAGACATCGGCTCGGCTCATTCCCGCAAGCCGCGGCGCGGCGCGGCGGGCGGCGGAGGAGGAGCGCGCGTGGATGTCCCTCTTGTTCTCATCCTCATACATGTGGGGAAAGAACCTCCCTTATAAAGAGGTCCAACTCCCTCTAAACTAGCAATGTGGGACTAAACTTTAGTTCCACCTCTTGCCTTGCACGAATGGGTTGCGTGGGCCTCTAGGAGTTATTAGGAATTTCTGAAACTACTATTGGGCTGGCCCAAAATAGACAAAATTCCAGCAATCCCCCACCAGATCCCAGAGGCACACAAAATTTGCCTTTGGTTCCAAAACACTATTTTATATACCGGTACTACAGTGGAGACTGTTAAGTTGAACTTTCACCTAGAACTCTATGCTACACGAGTAAGCAACTTGGACAGTGGACTGGGCCTTGAACTGCAAGTTTTCTGCGAATCTAGCTTCACACAAAAGCCTTGACTGATACATGGCTACCGTGGGTCTTCCCCGCGGGTGGAGCTTATGCGTTATACTCCGAGACCTTTCATGAGTTTACTAGAGAGAACCCTACTCTCATAGATTGCGACATTTAACAATCAGACTCATATAGGTGTGTTCTCTAAAAGATGTTCTGCAGGACAACATCTCTGCTTCAATGAGCCACTTAGAACACATTAAGATATACATCAACCTGCCATGCAGATTTAGGAGAGTACTGCATCTTCATGGAGTGGTATTGTTAACAGTAAGGATACTCTCCTCTCAGTTGACCAACAGCTTTTCTTCCATATCTAATTCACGGGATCTCCGATCACATAGACTAGGTTACCACTGTGAACAACTCATATTATGGGTCTCATACCCATCTCCCTCGATGCATTATCTATCACATTACGTGATAGACCTTAGTAAAAGGATCTGGCAGATTTTTAGACCTTTGGATATAATCCAATTCAATAACTCCGGAGTTTCTCATTTTTCTGACAGACTTTAACCTTCTCTGGATGTGTCTTGACGACTTCATGTTATCCTTTGGACTACTCACTTTCGTGATCACAGTTTGATTGTCGCAGTTCATAAGGATACCCGGTACAGGTTTCTCAACAACCGGCAAGTCATTCAAGAGCCGACGAAGCCAATCTGCTTCGACCGTAGTGGTATCTAGTGCTGTGAGTTCTGCTTTCATTGTTGACCTTGTTAAGATGGTCTGCTTGCAAGACTGTCAAGAAACAGCGCCACCTCCATGAGTGAATACATATCCGCTCGTGGCCTTTATCTCATCAGCATCTGAGATCCAGTTTGAGTCACTATACCCTTCAAGCACCTTTGGGTGCCCAGTGTAGTGAATTCCATAATTCGCAGTACCTTTCAAATAATGCAAAACTATCTCTAGAGCTTTCCAATGCACATCTCCTGGTTTTGAGACAAACCGACTCAGTTTGCTAAGAGCAAAAGAGATGTCAGGTCTTGTAGCACTGGCTAAGTACATAAGCGAGCCAATAATCTGAGAATATTTCAATTGATCTCTAGCAATTCTGCGATTCTTTCGAAGCAACACACTGGCATCATATGGTGTTGAAGAGGGCTTGCGGTCACTATAACCAAAGCGACTCAAGATCTTTTCCACATAGTGAGATTGAAGCAATGTAATCGCGCCATCATCGTCTCTCAACAACTTGATGTTTAGAATGACATCAGCCACTCCTAAATCCTTCATCTCAAAACAACGAGATAGGAAATCCTTGACCTCCTTAATAACATTCAGATTTGTTCTGAAAATCAGTATGTCATCAACATACAAGCAAAGGATAACTCCCTCGCCCCCACAATGGCAATAGTACACACATTTATCAGCTTCATTTACAACAAAGCCTACAGCTATTAAAGTTCTTTCAAACTTCTCGTGCCTCTGCTTGGGTGCTTGCTTAAGTCCATACAAAGACTTCAGCAACTTGCACACTTTTCCTTCCTGACCATCTACTACAAACCCATCTGGTTGTTCCATGTAAATTTCCTCATCCAATTCTCCATTTAGGAAAGCAGTCTTAACATCCATTTGATGAATAAGAAGACCATGTGAGGCCGCTAGAGAAAGTAGTACTCGAATAGTGGCCATTCGAGCCACAAGTGAGTAAGTATCAAAGAAGTCTTCACCTTCCTTTTGGGTATAACCCTTGGCCACGAGACGTGCCTTGTATTTCTCAATAGTACCATCAGGCCTAAGTTTCTTCTTGAATACCCATTTGCATCCTATAGGTTTGCACCCATAAGGACGATCGGTGATTTTCCAAGTTTCATTTGCCAAGATGGAATCCATCTCACTACGGACCGCTTCCTTCCAGTAGTCAGCATCTTTAGATGCATAGGCCTCTGAAATAGAACTGGGAGTGTCATCTATGAGATACATAAGAAAATCATCACCAAAGGACTTTGCAGTCCTCTGTCTCTTGCTCCTAGTAGGAACTTCATTGTTCTCCTCCACAGGATTTTCAAAGTGTTCCATCGAAATGGCAGGTTCAGTAATTGTAACTGGTTCCTGATTTGGATGAACTAGGCATCTCCTGATTAGATGAGGTAGCCATATCCTTCATGGGAAAGATATCTTCAAAGAAAGTCGCATCATTCGACTCCATGATCGTACCGACATGCATGTCAGGTACCTCAGATTTTACTACCAAGAACCTATAACCAATGTTATGAAAAGTATAACCCAGGAAAACACAATCCACAGTTTTTGGTCCAAGTTTGCGCTTCTTTGGAATTGGCACATAAACTTTCCCCAAACAACCCCAGGTTCGTAGATAAGAGAGTTTTAACCTTTTCTTCTCCCATTCCTCAAATGGAGTTGTCTCTTTGTTCTTTGTGAGAACTCAGTTTAGGACATGACATCCCGTCAATATCGCCTCCCTCCACCATGCCTTGGAGAGACCCAATGTGTCTAACATGGCGTTAACCAAATCAGTTAGAGAACGATTCTTTCTTTTGGCCACCCCATTTGACTAAGGTGAATAGGGAGGCATCCTCTCATGGATTATACCATGTTCCGCACAAAAGGAATCAAATTCATTTGAGAAATACTCTCCACCATGATCGGACCTAAGCCTCTTGATCTTTCGATCAAGTTGGTTTTCCGCTTCAGCTTTATAGATCTTGAAATAGTTCAAAGCCTCATCCTTAGATTCCAGAAGATACACATGGCAGTATCTAGTGGAGTCATCAATTAACGTCATAAAATACTTCTTTCCACCTTCTGTCAAAACACCATTCATTTCACATAGATCTGAATGTATGAGCTCTAGTGGTGCAAGATTTCTCGTTTCCGCAGTCACATGAGACTTATGAGGTTGCTTAGCTTGCACACACACTTGACACTTAGATCCCTTGATAGAGGTGAAACTAGGGATTAAGTTCAACTTTGCTAATCGCGACATGCAACCAAAGTTAACATGAAAAAGACGTGAATGCCACGCATTTGATTCACTATTGTTGTAAACATGATTAACAACTTTATTGCAAACGTCTGATAAAGATAAACGAAACAGGCCTCCTGACTCATAGCATTTACCAACAAAGGTTCCATACTTGGATATTACAAATTTATTCGACTCAAAGACAAGCTTGTAGCCATCTCTACACAGAAGAGATCCGCTAACAAGATTTTTATTGACGGAGGGGACGTAATGCACGTTCTTCAGCCGCACGATCTTCCCCGAAGTAAACTTCACAGTGCCAACACCACGAACAGAAGCACTTGAACCATTGCCCATCAGCATGGTTGATGTCCCTGCGGTCTGATAAGACGAAAACATGGAAATATCACCGCATACATGCACAGTAGCACCTGTGTCAATCAACCAATCAGGAGAATGACATACTGAAAGAATAGTGGAAATATACCATATCCAGCATCCTTCATGTCAGTGTCTCCAATGACAACATTAGCGGTCTTGCCGCCTTTCCCAAGATGATGCTTCTCATAGCGATTAGGGAAACTAGGAGCCCAATGATCAGGATCTCCACACACATGAGAAACACCTTTCTTCTTGTCATTCTTCATATTGAAGTTCGTGTTCTGTACAGCCTTGTTCTTCCCATCAAACTTTGCTTTACCATCAAACTTGCCCTTGTTCTTGAACTTGTGGGGCTGGAAGTTCTTCTTCTGTACCAGATTGGCACTAGTTCCTCCCTCAATACCTCGAGCATGTATGTCCTTTGCTCTCGCCTTTTCATCCACATCAAGAGTACCAATGAGATCCGGAACGGAAAACTCCTGCCTCTTATGCTTCAGTAAGGTAGCAAAGTTCCTCCACGAAGGAGGAAGCTTAGTGATGATACCTCCGGCAACAAACTTGTTCGGTAGCATACAATTGAAGTGCTCAAGTTCTCTAGCAAATGACTGTATCTCATGAGCTTGCTCAACCACGGAGCGCTCTTCAGTCATCCTGTAATCATAGAATTGCTCCATGATGTACAACTCAGTGCCGGCATCCGAGACCCCAAACTTGGCCTCGAGTGCGTCCCACATATCTTTTCCATTATCAATTGACACATAAGCATCAACTATGTTCTCACTAAGAACACTCAAGAGAGCAGCCTTAAATAGGGTATCCATTTTCTGAAAAGCTTGTTCCTGTTGAGCACCATATTCTCCTTCAGGTTTGCCAAGAGTGGCGTCATAGCAACTCATAGTTTGAAACCATAAGACTGCTCTCACATGCCATCTCTTATAGTGGATACCCTCAGACATAGGAGGTCTCATGGAAGCAGCAAAACCACTCGGAGTAAATTGCCTACAATAAGGTTTTTGGATTGTTGAAAATATGGGCAATTTACCGAATGATTTTATTAACAGAAATACTAGATAAAGCATGACTAATATAGTAGTGATAAAACAAGTCATGCGATCTGACAAAGAGAAGGTAAATAGCATCTTCATCTATGAACTGTAACTAAACATATCTAGAGCAGACAGTAGAGCAAGTTGCATATATGAAACACTAGAACAAGGAACTATGGCAGAGACTCTAACAGAAAGAGCAAGAACACGTACGGAACAGCAGCAGCAGTGTCGGAGTAAATGGCCACGGGTAGCCTAACCGACTGCCCCTGGTTCTTCTGAAAAAATTATCAGGCCTTCGGGCCTCCAAGCACTCCAAGCATTGGGCCGCCTTCCCTGGCTGGCTACCTCTGAAGCCGACTCCCGGAAGGCGACCCAGCCTCAGCAACCCCTCCCCGGGACGACTACGGGGTAGCCGACTCCAAGAAGACGGCCAAGAAGAATGCTGACTCCAAGAACCCGGCCGAGACCACAACCACCAAAGCTACGCCCACATAACGGCGACGAGACGGGGTGTGGCTACAGTGAGGCCCACTACCCCCGAAGCCCGAGGCAGGCATGGCCACAGGACGCCGTACGGGACGGCCGTCTCCTGTTCGGCTCGGCACTGTAGCCATGCCAGCCTCAACGTCATCCACGACAGACTCCCGTACGGCCCACGGGCGGCGGGTCCCCTCGGCCAGAGAGAAGCGTGGAGGCGGCCCGGCCTCCCCCAGTTGGCCAAGGGTGTAGTTGGCCCCCAGAGGCCGGCTACCCCCTTCCTCGAAGCAGGAGCCCCATTAAGGAGACAAGACGAGGTAAGGCTACAGTGAGAACCCCCGAGGCGGCCCACTGTAGCCATGCTTACCTCGACGAAGCCCTCGTCATCAGAGGCGAGGCTACAGTGAGCAGCCGCCGACAAGACCCTAGGCGGTGGGGCCGGCCTGTCGACCAAGAGGCTGGCAGCCGGCGGGACCCAACAGCCGGCGGAGAAGCCGGCGAGAGTAGACACAGACGGCTGGGACCAGTGCCCAGCCGGATTACCATTGTACCCCCGGGGGGTAGGCCTATATAAACCCCCCGGAGCACCCCATGCAAAGGGTTGGCTTCTGAACACAGCACACACACCATAGAGATAGAGAGAAGCAAGAGCTAGCCTTGTTCTTCTTCTCCCTTGAACCCAACAGCTCTAGGAGCGATTGTAGCTACCTTTCCTTGATCTAGTGATCATGCGGAGACCCAGCAGAGCAGGACTAGGGGTGTTATCTCCTCGGAGAGCCCCGAACCTGGGTAAGATCCGCCGGCGTGCATGTCTTCCCCTCATCCCGTTTCCAGGCACCGGCGACGTCTTATTGGCACCCACAATGATAAGCCATCCGTTGGCATATGTCGCACCAACCACCCGACATTTGGCACCCACCGTGGGGCCAGGTGCACCGTCGTCCGGAGACCTGTTCCGGACGGGAACCCTCTTCCTCCCCCGCGAGCGCAGCCAGCCTACTGCGCCCGATGGCATTTGCCTCGACGCGCTGCAGGGCGTCGACGACGCCTGCGCAGTGAGCTGCCTCGCCGATCTGCTCGGCGAGACTCGCATCTCCGACGAGCCTGCGTCCGACGCAGGCACCGACAACCCCGAGAACCGCCTCGTCAGCCTCCTCGACCAGCTTCACGTCTCCAGCGAGCCTGCTGCAGACATGGAGTCGGTCGGCTCCACCAACCCGATGCTCATCGACTCCGACACAGCATCGCTTGACGCCTACCCCTCCGATGTGGTGGTCTTCGACGACCCCCTCCCTCGAGCTGACAGCGCCAGCAGCGCTGTCACCGAAGTGCTGGTCATCAGCCACGTCGACAACTCGGGCGAGGACGCCCACGACGCCCTGCAAGCGGCGATGCACGACCTCTCCGTCCCCATCCCGGCCGATGCCGACGCCGAGACCCTGGAGGCACGCCGCCTCGCCCTCATCACGGAGGGCCAGAAGATAGCCTCCATGAGGCGCCTCACCGAGGCCCACCAGCGCGAAGTCGACTGCGCCGCCTTCGGTACGCCGATGCCTAGCGGCCCGAGCCGAGCCGGCTTCGTCCAGAAGCGCGGCGCGGCCGTCGCCAGCATGCTGGGGGCAGATCGCCCCGTCTACGCCACCCCGCTCGAGAATCTGCGAGCCGCCCAGGCGGCTGCAGAAGAGCTCAATGGGCTGGGAGCCGATGAGCTCCCCTACATGGCAAGACGGATCCAGCAGTTGATCGACGCGGCTGCAGAACGGCACGAAGCCGGCGCCCGTGCTGATAGTCATCCCCCGCGCCGGGAGCACGCCGCGACGTCCCGCTCGCCGACTGCGAGCGGCGTGCGCCAGAAGAAAGACAAGGAGCCGGCTGCCAGCCGCAGCCGGACTCGCATTACCATCGAGCGCGACGCGGAAGGCCGCCCTCGAGCGGTTGAACTCCAAGGAAATCTGCCTCCTCCCCCGCCTCGAAGAGAAAGATGCCTCACTCCGCCGCCTATCACACACCCGACTCTTGGCGACCGACTCGGTCGCCGAGAAGGAGTCGGCGAGAACGAGCCCGCTACAGGATCGACCGCCTTGCTCGATCCTTGGCGTTAGAAGAAGAAGATGATGTCGGCCCGCCATGCTTTGGCCCCCGCTTCCGCGACGAGCCCTTCCCCAAAGGGTTCTCGCTCCCCAGAGACACGCCCAAGTACAACGGCTCGGTGAAGCCGGAAGATTGGCTCATCGACTATTCCACGGCCGTCAGCATAGCCAACGGCAATCGGCGCGTCGCCGTGAAGTACGTCCCCCTCATGCTGCAAGGCACGGCGCGCACATGGCTCAACAGCCTCAAGCCCTACAGCATCAACAGTTGGCTGGACTTCACCGAAGTCTTCGTCCGCAACTTCACCAGCACCTACAAGCGGCCTCCCAAGCCTCGCCAGCTCTCCCTCTGCATCCAAGGGCCCAACGAGTCGACCCGCGACTACCTGACGCGATGGGCCGAGCTCCGCAACTCCTGCGAGGGGGTGCATGAGGTCCAGGCCATCGAGTACTTCACCGCCGGGTGCCGAGAGGGCACCCTCCTCAAGCACCGACTCCTCTGCGACAAGCCGGCTACCCTCGATGAGTTGATGGTCATCGCGGACAAGTACGCCATAGCTGACTCCTCAATGAAAACGGAGCTCCGAGTGGACTCCTCAAGGAAAGTGATTGCTCCGGCTCCTAAGACGCCAGCTGGCGACCCTAATCGGCGCCCTTACCAGAATGATCACAAGCGCAAGGCCCCTATGCCGACTTCCACCAGTCGGCAGGTGGCCACAGTCAAAGACGAGCAGCCCGAAGAACGGCCCACTCCCAAGAAGAAGGGTGGAAGGCCGGCTTGGCAGCCGTCTTTCTCCTACGAACAAGCTCTCGACGCCCCCTGCAAGTTCCACAGCGGCGCGAAGCCGTCCAACCACACAACCCGGAAATGCCACTGGCTCACCCGCATCACCAAGGGCGAGGGGATGTTGCCGCCTCCGCCTCCCGGCCCGCCGCCTCCAGCCCCCCAGCAGCCGGCGGCTCGGCCGGCAGTCGGCGCCATCCAAGACGAATTTCCCGAAGAGCACGCCGCCTACGTCGTCTTCACAAATCAAGCCGACAACAAGCGCAGCCGACGCCGACAGCACCAAGAAGTGAATGCAGTCGCCACCAGCGCCCCCGAGTTCATGCACTGGTCAGAAAAGCCAATCAGCTGGAGCCAGGCCGACCACCTAGAGGTGATGCCTTCGCCTGGCTCCTATGCAATGGTCTTGGACGTCACCCTCGCGACGGAGAGGCGAGCTGCCAGATTTTCCCGCGTCCTGATAGACGGCGGAAGCAGTATCAACATACTGTACCGCGATACCATGGAGAAGCTGAATGTCAAAGCAAAGCAGCTCATGCCGAGCCGCACCGTCTTCCATGGTATCGTCCCTGGCCTGTCTTGCTCCCCAATCGGCAAGATCAAAATGGATGTTCTCTTCGGAGACAAAGATCATTTTCGCCGAGAAGCAATATGGTTCGAGGTAGTGGATTTGGAGAGCCCCTGTCATGCACTGCTTGGCCGACCTGCCCTGGCCAAGTTCAATGCTGTGCCCCACTACGCCTATCTGAAGATGAAGATGCCGAGCTCGAAGGGGATCATCACTGTAGCCGGCGACTACAAGAAGTCCATCGAGTGCGCCATGGCCAGTAGCCGGCTGGCCGAGTCCCTCGTGGTGGCAGAAGAGAAGAAGATGTTGGAACGGGTTGTGGCCATGGCCGGCAAGCAGCCGGCCTTGTCCCCCAACCCCAAGGATTGTGATGCGCAGGGCTCCTGCCAGCCTGCCAAAGAGACGAAGAAGATACCTCTGGACCCGGAGAACCCGGAGAGGTTCGCTGTCACTGGGGCGAACTTGGACAGTAAATAGGAAGGCGAGCTCGTCGACTTCCTCCATGAGAATCGAGACATCTTTGCATGGTCCCCAAAGGACATGCCGGGTGTCCCGAAGGATTTCGCCGAGCACAAATTACATGTCCGAGCTGATGCGAAGCCGGTCAAGCAGCCCCTCCGCCGACTGTCAGAAGAGAAGCGGAGAATTGTGGGAGAAGAGATAGCCCGGCTCCTTGCCGCTGGCTTTATCATGGAAGTGTTCTTTCCAGAGTGGCTTGCCTACCCAGTTCTGGTTCTGAAGAAGAATAACAAGTGGCGTATGTGCATAGACTACACCAGTCTGAACAAGGCCTGCCCAAAGGATCCATTTGCTCTGCCACGGATTGACCAAGTGATAGACTCCACAGCCGGATGCGAGCTGTTAAGTTTTCTGGATGCGTACTCAGGGTACCATCAGATCAAGTTGGACCCAGCTGACCGCCTGAAGACTGCCTTCATCATACCCTTTGGATCTTTCTGCTACCTGACTATGACATTCGGCTTGAGAAATGCCGGTGCCACTTTTCAGCGTTGCATGCAGAAATGCCTCTTGAAACAACTCGGCAGAAATGCCCACGTCTACGTAGACGACATTGTGGTGAAGACAGAGAAGCGCGGTACCTTGCTGGAAGACCTGAAAGAAACATTCGCCAACTTGCGCCGATTCCAGATCAAGCTCAACCCCGAGAAGTGCGTGTTCGGAGTGCCAGCCGGCCAACTGCTAGGCTTCCTAGTCTCCGAACGCGGCATTGAGTGCAACCCCGTCAAGATCAAGGCCATCGAGAGGATGGAGATTCCCACCAAGCTGCGAGATGTGCAGAAGTTCACTGGCTGCTTAGCCTCCCTGAATCATTTTATCAGCCGACAAGGAGAAAAGGCTCTCCCCTTGTACCGACTCATGAAGAAGTCCACTCACTTCGAGTGGAATGATCAAGCCGACCAAGCCTTCCATGAGTTGAAGAAAATGCTGACCACTCTGCCTGTCCTGGCTGCGCCGACTGAGAAGGAGCCCACGCTCCTCTACATCGCCGCGACTAGCCGAGTCGTCAGCACTGTTGTTGTGGTCCAGCGCCCGGAGGAAGGCCGAGCCCAGCTAGTTCAGAGGCCGGTGTACTATCTCAGCGAAGTGCTGTCCAGCTCAAAGCAAAACTACCCGCACTACCAGAAGATGTGCTATGGGGTGTACTTCGCTGCCAAGAAACTGAAGCCCTACTTCCAAGAGCACCCCATCACGGTCGTATGCACTGCCCCGCTCGCCGAGATCATAGGCAGCCGGGATGCATCCGGCCGGGTGGCAAAATGGGCCATTGCATTGGCGCCCTACACAATCTTCTACCAACCCCGCACCGCCATCAAATCGCAAGCATTGGCCGACTTCCTCGTCGACTGGGCCGAGACCCAGTACCTACCGCCGGCTCCCGACTCTACCCATTGGCGGATGCACTTTGACGGGTCCAAGATGCGCACCGGCTTGGGAGCCGGCATCGTCCTCACCTCTCCCAAAGGCGACAAGCTCAAGTACACGCTGCAGATCCATTTCGCCGCCTCCAACAACGTGGCCGACTACGAGGCGCTCGTACATGGGCTTCGGCTAGCCAAAGAGCTTGGCATACGCCGGATCCTGTGCTACGGCGACTCAGACTTGGTGGTCCAGCAATCGTCTGGCGACTGGGACGCCAAGGACGCGAACATGGCGAGTTATCGATTCCTCGTCCAGCAGATCAGCGGATACTTCGAGGGGTGCGAGTTCCTACACGTGCCAAGGGCCGACAACGACCAAGCAGATGCCCTAGCACGGATCGGCTCCACCCGACAAGCCATACCGACTGGCGTCTCCCTCCAGCGCCTCCTCAAGCCGTCCATCAAGCCGTCTCCAGAGTCGGATTCCATTTTTGTACCGCCTGCGCCAGATACAGCCGGATCCGACTGGAGAAACCCCGCAGGCGGCACGGGGACTTCGACAACCGGCCCGGGGACTGCCGTAGTCGCACCCGGCCCGGGGACTTCAGAACCCGGCTCGGGGACTGCAGCAGTCGGCCCGGGAACTGCAACGACACAAGAAGCAGTGGCCGACTCACCCAACCCACCCACCCGAGTCATGGTGGCTACATTAACAGAAGAAGAAGTCACAGCTCCCTCATGGGCCCAGCCCATCCTCAAGTTCCTAGTCAGCAGAGAGCTGCCGGCTGATGAGATCTCAGCAAGACTAGTGCAACGACGAGCCGCAGCATATACAATAATCAACAGAGAGCTTGTGAAGCGCAGCGTCACTGGAATCTTCCAGCGTTGCGTCGAGCCAAAAAAGGAGTGGCAATCCTCAAAGACATCCACCAAGGCGAATGCGGCCACCACGCAGCCTCAAGATCCCTTGTGGCCAAGGCTTTCCGCCATGGTTTCTTCTGGCCGACTGCCTTGGAGGATGCTAAAGAAATAGTCAAGAGCTGCAGAGGATGCCAAGTTTTTAGTTCCAAGCAACATCTGCCGGCTTCTGCACTCAAGACCATTCCCCTCACCTGGCCTTTTGCCGTCTGGGGACTGGACATGGTGGGCCCCTTCAAGACAGCCTGCGGCGGCCTGACACATCTACTTGTTGTTGTGGACAAGTTCACAAAGTGGATTGAAGCAATGCCAATCAAGAAGCTCAATGGGCCGACTGTCGTAACATTCATCACCGACATCACTACTCGGCACGGCGTGCCGCACAGCATCATCACCGACAACGGCACGAACTTCGCCAAAGGAGCACTGGCACATTTCTGCGCGACGCAGGGCATCCGACTGGACTTAGCGTCCGTTGCCCACCCGCAGTCAAACGGCCAGGTCAAGCGAGCAAATGGACTCATCCTCTCCGGCATCAAGCCCCGACTGGTTGTACCACTGGAGCGATCGGCCGGCTGCTGGCTCGAAGAGCTGCCGGCTGTCCTCTGGAGTCTGCGCACTACACCCAACAAGTCAACCGGCTTCACACCATTTTTCCTCGTGTACGGTGCCGAGGCTGTCATCCCAACAGACATCGAGTTCGACTCGCCTCGGATCACCATGTACACGGAGGAGGAGGCCAAAGAAGCAAGAGAAGACGGCGTCGACCTACTGGAAGAAGGCCGACTGTTGGCACTCGGTCGGTCTGCCATCTACCAGCAAGGGTTGCGCCGCTACCACAACCGCAAGGTCAAGCCAAGATTATTCCAAGAGGGCGACCTTGTGCTTCGGCTGATCCAACGAACAGCCGGCCAGCACAAGCTCTCGGCCCCTTGGGAAGGCCCCTTCGTCATCAGCAAGGCACTAGGCAACGACTCCTACTACCTGATCGACGCGCAAAAACCAAGAGCACGCAAAAGAGACGACTCCGGCAAGGAGTCGGAGCGACCATGGAACGCGAATCTCCTGAGAAGATTTTACAGTTGAAAGCAGTATGTATCATGCTACCCTTTTGTATTAAGTATGAACTATCAGGCCCCCCGTGGAGCACTCGGGGACTGCCTTTTACTTATCTGCGAATGACTAGGGTCATATACATGAATGTATTATTACATTTTGAATTCTTGTCTGGCACCGGGTTCGACTAGTCGGCCCGGGGACTGGCCGCCTTGAGCTATATTGAAAGTTTTCCCTAAAGTCAGAAAAGTAGTGCGCCGGCTCCCGAGTCCTCTCTTGTTGAAAGTCGCAGCTCAAAGAACTGACTGTCCGACTAGCAAGAGGCAAGACAGAAAGGACGCCCACACGAAAAATGGCTAAGGAACAACGAACCTATATAGCAAAGAGACAGCCTCCAAACATGCCTACCGGTTGCCAGAACAGCTGGCTGGCCGGCTTCCTGAAAAACTTAGCTTTAGTCCAGCAGAGCTAGAGTACTTCCCCCCCCCCTAATCGGCCAGGCACTCCTCCGGCTACAGATTGCAGAGCAACTATTTGACTGGGGAGGCGGCAACCAAGGGAGGGCGGCAAAGGAAAAAGCAGAAGGACAAAAAGCAAAGTACAAGGAAAGGCCACATGCATAAGTTATATACACACATAAAGCCCCCAACAGGCTGGCAACAGACTTAAGTTCGAGTACACCAAGTGGGTGGAATTGTGCAGACTTAACCAAACATTGTTCCAAAAGTAACTAGACAGGGAAACAAAAGACCGCAAACTAAGGCGCGCTGCGGAGGCCGAGCTGGTCGGTGAAGGCGGCCTCGCCGGCTGAAGGAGTGGCCGCCTAGCTGGTCCCGGCTTGACCACCTCCTACGGCAGGAGACGCACTCGCGCGCGACGTAGTGCTGGAGGCGCGGTCAGGCTGAGGCTAGCCGGCTGCTCCACCAGCCGGCTCGGCGTCTTCACCCTCCTCCTCCTCTTCTTCACCCTCGTCGCTGGAGTCGATCTCCTCCGCCGAGTCTTCGCCATCCGCCGGGTTCAGACCGAACCACTCCTCCGGCTGGGCGACACCATTGTCGTCCACCTCGGGGGCGAAGACGCTGGTGTCGGTGTAGTCGGCGATCGCCGAAGCCCGCCGGATGATGGCCGGCCGCGCCGGCTCCAGCTCTGTGTCGGCTTGCTGTCGCCAGGTAGCCAACTGATCGAGGCTCAGGCTGGGATACCAGGCCTTGACGAACTCCAGCGCCCGCCTGGCACAGGAGCGAGCCGCCGAGGCCTTCCAGGCTTCGAAGTGGCCGACTGCCACCTCCAGCCAGTCGGCAGTCCGACTGGGGGTGCGAGGAACCACTTGGCCGGGCCAGAGGGCGGCCAAGACCTGCGCCCCGGCACGTTGAAGACGGCGGAGCAGTCGGTGAGCCGGCTGGATGCAGGCTTGGATCGCCAGGAGCTGCTCCTCCAGCGAGCGGCCGGCGGTTGGCGAGATCTCAAAGCCAGCCTGCCTTTGCGCTTGGCGACGGGCCTCGATGGTCTGGTTGGCGACAGTGGAATAGCCAGGGAAATATTCTGCGCAAGAAAGAAGAAAAAAAGGAGAAAAGAGCACCAAATCAGAAAAAGAGCCAAAGTGGCAGAATGGCAAGAAAGGACGAAGAGGTACGCGGCTTACCGTCAACCAGATCTTCGATCTGGCCATAGCCAGAGACCAGAGTCTGCCTGGCCTCAGCCCAGCCAGCCGCCTCCGTCTTGTACTCGGCCTGGAGGGCGGCTTCGCGGTCCTGCACCTCCTTCAGGGCCGCCTTGTGGCCTTCCTCCTGGTCGGACAGCTTCTTGACCAGGCGGTCGCGCTCCTGCACCAAGGCGGCGAGCTCGGCGTCCTTGGCATGAAGGGCAGTCTGAGACTCCCCCAGCTGTGCCCTCAGACTGGCGTTGGCCGCTGCAGGGACGGCAAAAAAAGAAAGAACAGTAAGAAGAAGTCGTCAAGGAAGATCCGACCCGACTGCTCAGCAGTCGGCCCGAATCTCGGGGACTATACCCAGTGGGTGCGCTGACGCGCCCCCACATGAGACAAAGAATAAACCACGTACCTCGGCTCTCAGTAAGGTCGGCGGTCTTCTGAGTCAACTCCCGAGCCTGGGAGTTTAAGGCGGCCGCTCGAAGGTTGTGGTAGTCCTGCAAGATGGACAGAAGACCGTAGTAAGAACAAAAATAGCAAAGGCAAATCCACCAAGAAGTTCCAAGCCGCCTGCTCAGCAGCCGACTCGGAACTCGGGGACTACACCCAGTGGGTGCGCTGACGCGCCCCCACGGAAGAAATCAAGATCAAGAATAAATCAAGATCAAGAAGAAGCAAGATGGGAATACTAACCCGGATGGCCGCCCGCGTCGCGAGGAACTCATCGGTGAACTGCCTTAGCGCCGCAGCTTGGCCCTGGAGCCGGGTCCGGACGTCCTGTGCAGCCACGTTCACCACGGCCGTCCCTCCGCCTGGCATCTACCCCGAGGTAGCGCTGGCCGCCTCCGCATCTCGGGCCGACGAGCTGGAACCCACGGCCGGCCGTGGCTCCGACGCGGCCTTCTGTGGCTCCGACGCGGCCTTCCCCGCGCGCCGGCTCGACGGAATCCGGACCGCCATCTCAGCCCTCGAGGCCGGCTCGCCCCCCGCCGACTGGGCAGGCGGCGGATTAGGCCGGCCGCCTTGAGCCGCCCCAGTTGGCGGGGTCGGCACTGGCGCCCTCTCCAGGATGATGACGTCGTCGCTTCCCCCCAGCCCTGGCTGGTCGCCGCTGGCTCCCTCTGGCGAGGGCTCCATGTCCCCAGGCGCCATGACGCATAGCGGGGTGACCATCAAAACCTCCCCCGCCGCCGCCGCGGCCGCAGCCTCTGCTTGGGCCCTGGCTGCGGCATCGGCGAGTGCCTTCGCCGCCTCCTCCTCCCGTGCCGCCTGGGCGGCCGCCGCCTTCTGTGCCTCCGCCTCCCGTGCCTCCTGCTCCTCCCGCGCCTCCCGCGCGTTCCGTTCCGTCGCCGCCTGAATCTCGGCGCGGGGGTCCACACGGCGGGTGGTGCTCCCAGACCCCCTCGGAGACTCGACGACGGAGGCAGCAGCCGCCCGCTCAAGCGACAGCGGAGCCCTGATCATTGGAGAAGAAGACAAGAGCTCAAGAACCACCAAAGAAAAGAAAGAAAAAAGAGTATACGAAAGAAAGTGAACTTACGTCGACACGGTCTGCGGTTGCTTCACCGTCTTGCGGAAGCGAGCCGCCTTTGCGGCCGCCTCCTCCCGCCTGGTGGCTGCCGCCCCGCCCCTGGGTTTCTTCGTCCGGCTACCGAACAAACCCTGGGCGGCACGACGCTTTTGAACTCCGCCCTGAGCAGGCGGTGCGGCGGAGGAACTCGCGCCGCGTCCAGACGCCGGCTGGCGGCGCGGGGCGTCTTCGGCCTCATCGTCGTCCGGCCAGTCGTCGAAGGTGGCTCCGAGCCCGGAGCCGCCTGCTTCGCCGCCGGCTTGGCCACCACCCAGCTCAACGTCGTCGTCCATGCCGGCCGCCCCCAGATCGGGGTCCTCCAGATCATTCTCGGTCCGATCGGGGACGAATCGGCACTCCGCGTCTAACCCGCCGGTCGGCCGAAGCAGAGGGCTCTGTCGAAAAGCAAACCGACTAAGTTAGAGTCGGCTAAGAGGAACTCGGCAACAAAGCAAAGAGAGAGAGAAAAAGACAAGGAGAACATACCGTAGGCGGCGGATTGGCTCGGCTATACGGCTCCTTGCCGAACTGCCACTCTTCGGTGAGTTTGCAGTTCGCAAGGTAGTTCACCATATAGGCGACCTCCTCGCGCGGCATCTCCTTGGTACACATTCGGCTCGAATCGAGCTGGCCGCTCATCTGACAGATCAGATGAGGCTGGCTCTGGAGCGGAAGAACCCGGCGCGTGACGAACGCGGCCAGAAGGTCGGGCCCCGTCAAGCCCTCTGCCTGGGTCAGCTCCCGCACTCGGGCGACGGCGGCGGACCCGGCCGGCGTCAGGGTCACGGCCCGGAAGGACCACTGGGGCCGCCTGCCCTCCGGTGGGCCGGCTACCTAAGCCGGCAAGTTGATGTAGTCGCCCCACGGGGCGACGTTCCGCACATAGAAGTATGATTTTTGCCACTTCTTCACCGATTGGATCAGCGTGATGACGGGGAAGGGGTTGTCGGTGACCGATCTCCGCGACGCGATGAAGGCGCCAGTCTGAGCCGGCACACCCCGCATGCGCGTGCCCAGCTTCGACTGGAAGAACTCCCCCCAGAGCTCAAGGGTGGGGAGGACGCCGAGGTAGCCCTCGCACAGGGTGACGAAGGCGGACAGCAGCACCACCGCGTTCGGGGTGAGATGGTGCGGCTGGAGCTGATAGAAGTCAAGCCAGGAGCGGAAGAAGGCGCTCGCTGGCAGACCGATGCCGCGCAAGAAGTGCGAGCGGAAGACCACCCGCTCGCCCTCCCACGGCTCCAGCGTGATTTCCTTCGCCGGCGCAAGGCGGACCTCCACCTTGTCCGCGGCCGGCATCTGCCGAGTATTGCGGAGGAACTCGACGTGGTCTTCGTGCACGTTGGAGCCATCCCAATCCCTGCCATACTGCTCCGTGGCGGGAGGCATGGCGAAAACTAGCGCGGCGGCGAGGCGCTGTTGCAAGAAACGGCAAGCGAAGAAGATGGTGGAAGTAGGAGGAGCGTGCGAGGGCCTGCCGCCCTCCACCTCCCCCTACTTATAGATTCGCGAGGCGAGGCCGAAGAGGCCGGACGTGGGGGGAGAGACGTGGGATTAACTGCACCCATTCCCCCACGCCCCGCGATTATTGCGCCCTAAAGGGGAGCCGAAACTGCCGCAAGGAGACGTGCGGGCGGTTTTGGGATACAGAGAATCCGCGCCTGGGCCCGGGCGCGGACGTGGCGGGCCCCGCCCTGCGGCGACGTCCGGTCACGCGCGTGGGCTGGCAGGCTTTCCGGCCGAGGGAGGCCACGTGGTTCGCAGACGGCAAGTGGCCGGCCCACGGCCCGGAGCACACGTTAGCGAGCTCCCGCCCTCCGACTCCGAAGTTTTCGACCAAGGCGGCGCGCTTAACTAAAGCCGGCTCCCAGCTGCCGACTTGTCAAGATGGGAAGCTGATCGAGCTTCTCAACCCCTACTCCACCTCGAAGCCCAATCAGCTTCGGGGACTACTGTCGGAGTAAATGGCCACGGGTAGCCTAACCGACTGCCCCTGGTTCTTCTGAAAAAATTATCAGGCCTTCGGGCCTCCAAGCACTCCAAGCATTGGGCCGCCTTCCCTGGCCGGCTACCTCTAAAGCCGACTCCCGGAAGGCGACCCAGCCTCAGCAACCCCTCCCCAGGACGACTACGGGGTAGCCGACTCCAAGAAGACGGCCAAGAAGAACGCCGACTCCAAGAAGCCGGCCGAGACCACAACCACCAAAGCTACGCCCACATAACGGCGACGAGACGGGGTGTGGCTACGGTGAGGCCCACTACCCCCGAAGCCCGAGGCAGGCATGGCCACAGGACGCCATACGGGACGGCCGTCTCCTGTTCGGCTCGGCACTGTAGCCATGCCAGCCTCAACGTCATCCACGACAGACTCCCATACGGCCCACGGGCGGCGGGTCCCCTCGGCCAGAGTGAAGCGCGGAGGCGGCCCGGCCTCCCCCAGTCGGCCAAGGGTGTAGTCGGCCCCCAGAGGTCGGCTACCCCCTTCCTCGAAGCAGGAGCCCCATTAAGGAGACAAGACGAGGTAAGGCTACAGTGAGAGCCCCCGAGGCGGCCCACTGTAGCCATGCTTACCTCGACGAAGCCCTCGTCATCATAGGCGAGGCTACAGTGAGCAGCCGCCGATAAGACCCTAGGCGGTGGGGCCGACCTGTCGACCAAGAGGCCGGCAGCCGGCGGGACCCACCAGTCGGCGGGACCCAACAGCCGGCGGAGAAGCCGGCGAGAGTAGACACAGACGGCTGGGACCAGTGCCCAGCCGGATTACCATTGTACCCCCGGGGGGTAGGCCTATATAAACCCCCCGGAGCACCCATGCAAAGGGTTGGCTTCTGAACACAGCACACACACCATAGAGATAGAGAGAAGCAAGAGCTAGCCTTGTTCTTCTTCTCCCTTGAACCCAACTGCTCTAGGAGCGATTGTAGCTACCTTTCCTTGATCTAGTGATCATGCGGAGACCCCGCAGAGCAGGACTAGGGGTGTTATCTCCTCGGAGAGCCCCGAACCTGGGTAAGATCCGCCGGCGTGCATGTCTTCGCCTCATCCCGTTTCCAGGCACCGGCGACGTCTTATTGGCACCCACAATGATAAGCCATCCGTTGGCATATGTCGCACCAACCACCCGACAAGCAGAGCACTGGGCTTGGGGTCGACATCCTCGCCAGCCATGTCGTCAAGGAGGTTGTCGACATTGGGGAAGAAGTCGTCGTCGGGGAAGTAGTCGTCGGAGTCCGGGGCGTCCGTGACGAAGAAGTCAGTAGTCGCGCGGAGCGCTCCCCAAAAACCTTATCACCCTTCTCCCGTATAGGACTCAAAGAGGTGCGGTTTCGGAGGCCTACTGTCCCGACTCTTAGTGCACGCCGCAAGCCGGGATGGGGAAGAACGTAGCAGCAGCTCAGAGATTGGAACCGGTGGCGAGAGGAAGAAGAAGTTCTGGTGAAGAGGGAGTTGAAGCGAACAGACTTCAGCCGAAGAGGGGAGCCGTTCGGATTCAGTGTCCACTACAAAAAACGTTTCAGCTCCCGCGTGACCTTTCGTATACCCGTCGTGTGTGGCAAAAATTTAGACTTCGGCTCGGCTCATTCCCGCAACTCGCGCCGCGTCGTGACGAGGCATGGCGAGGCAGAGGAGCGCGCGTGGATGTCCCTCTTGTTCTCATCCTTATACATGTGGGGAAAGAACCTCCCTTATAAAAAGGTCCCACTCCCTCTAAACTAGCAATGTGAGACTAAACTTTAGTTCCACCTCTTGCATTGCACGAATGGGCTGCGTGGGCCTTTAGGATTTATTAGGAATTTCTGAAACTGCTATTGGGCTATCCCAAAATATAAAAAATTCTAGCATATATAACTAGCTCTTTGCAAAGAAAAAAAACCACAACTGAAATATCACTTGCTGCAAAGAATGAGAAGAGTATACAACGAAGGCAACCACTGAGTTTGGTAAATTGACCACTCCAAACTATTGTCACTGACAGAGAGCATCCACTATATCAAATAATTAACATGACTCTTATCGGTGTGCTTATACAATCATACCAACCAGGTTAAAGAATAAATCAAGGGAAATTGCAAAAAACGTCTCCAAAAAAACGTCATCAGGCTCGGGATGCTCCGGGGGAAATCCTAGATCTGGGTCTTCCGGATCGGATGATGATGGTGTTTTATCACTTTCCCTCCTGGGGGCATCGTTTTGGAGCAAGTGATGGCTGAGGGGATGGTGAAGCGGTGCTTCATCTCACACATTGATGGCGACGGTTATCGGCGGCATGGCGCTGTGGAGGCTCGACGTCCGATGCGCGGGATGGACTCGCGCAGGAGGAGGTAGCTGTCTGGCGTCATGGTGACGTCGATGGCTGAGTGGCCAGACAAGGTAGATGCCTCAATATGATCCGAAGACGGACCTGTGGAAGATGGCGGCGACGACACACGAGTGCGTCTGACCGGATTGTGCCCCAGACCCGGTATGTGACTCGGCTGGGGCTTCCGGCTTTCGATGTTAGGCTTAGATGAGTGGTCTGGGTAGTGGCCCAGCTAGCACCCCTTCATCGTATGGATAGGAGTAGCGGCATATGTTGCCAAGATGGTGGATTCAGGCATTTTGTTGT
This sequence comes from Triticum aestivum, assembly GCF_018294505.1. Taxonomy (NCBI): domain Eukaryota; kingdom Viridiplantae; phylum Streptophyta; class Magnoliopsida; order Poales; family Poaceae; genus Triticum; species Triticum aestivum. The sequence continues at coordinate 238,205,505 of NC_057805.1, forward strand.
AATACTTTGTAAGGTCCTCGAGAATAATCAATAGAGTGGCCGTATGCATCTCCCAGATGCAGAGGCCGGGGGTCATTCTCCTTTTCTAAAAAAAAGAACCACATTCTTCTGAATTTTTCAATCAGATTTACAGGTGTCCAACACAAGGCCTTCATTGCTTTGTAGAATACTTTTGATCTGTTGGAAGAGGAAGACACGGGCAAAATGGTGTTGCCTAACGGAACATCAAAGGAAACGAGCGCCTTGCATCGTCCGTGGAGGACTGACCCCGTCACTCAGCTGGATGATTCAGTGCAAGAGAGAAGTGTCATGGGAGTGAATGGGCCGGCATGGAGGCGTCATGGTGGCTGTGATCAAGGATGCCACCATTCTGGCATAAGAGGTGTGCAAGCACCCTGTCTAATGCGAGAAGCTGCATTACCGCTTCGCTCCAATAAATACAAAGAAGTCATGTTGAAACATAACGTAAAAAAAGATTCATAAAACACATAGGTTTTACATAACTGTTCAAACAGAATGGGGAGGCCGGGATTACATAAGAAGCTACAAAAGTATAATAATCATAAAGAAGAGACGAAACAATTTTATCTGCACTATATCATACATATTGTAAGTCTGCAACTTCTGGCTAGAATAGAGTTATACAAATATTATAGATTTATACAACAGACTGAACTGCAGAATTAGCATTGTGCTTTCTGAACTAAATGAAGCAGAAAAAAAATAGAAGTATGCAAATGGTCAGAATGAGCAGATTATACAAGAACAAAGAAAACCTTAAACTTCTGATTTTCTCTTCGTATACAAGAAGTAAACAAAAATCTCTAAGATCATGTGCTTAAAAGCTTGACATGATAATTTGCATTCCTGACAAAATTTGTACACACATTTTTTTACAAGCAACATAAGAAATATAATCATATAAACTAGTAGTATGTAGCTGGGAATTTCAATCAGTAATGGAGATGTGTGCCATCAGTCTATCTAGATTTTCTTTTAAATCTAGTAGTAGTCAAAATAAAGGAAGCCATAATTCAATAAAGTTTTAATTTGGGGGCAAAAGCATATCTTTTCGGTCTCCTAAAAATTAGGCAGCATAGTAAATGGTATATGGCAGCACTAGTGCTCCCTACCCCCCCCCCCACCCCCACCCGCCCACACACATCAATCATGCACAGGAATTCAAGCATTTTAAGGAAAGATGTGCATGGTACATGACAGTACTAAACAACAATAGTATTTTTCTTATTAAAAAGGATATGGGCACAAAGTAATATGTCGAGTAAAGGTAGACGATAAATGACACAATCTATGAACAAAACCAATAAGACATCTGACTAAGTACATACAAACTACGCAAAAGAAATTATGAGCCCAAAACAAATATATTCGGGGACGAAACCAAAATAAAACACATAATGTTTCAGCTCTGCACTTGAGGACGCAATCTATCCAAATTCAGCTAACCAATCTTCTTACTGAATCTAACTTAATTCAAGCAGATACTTGGCATGCAAGAGTAAACGATACATACTCATGTAAAATGACGGAGAGGAGGCGATACTGAAGAACTCCGATGGCGAACACGTAGTTGCTGACCGTTGTCGTGGGAGTACATGCAGCCTGCATCAAGCAGAATGCCAACCACCACTGTACCCTGGCAATGATCGCCAGTGATGTTAAAAGATCATACAAGAACAGAAGTTGCTATATGGAAAAAGTAAATAAACACATAATTCGAGCAGATACATTGGATGGGAGAGTAAGACACATACTCATGTAAACTGGTGGAGAGGGGGCGATACTGATTGCATCAAGTGATAAAAAGGGTGAACTGGGATTTCCTTTTTGAAGTTATTAGTTCATACAATTTCTGATTTATCCATTATCTCTGTGGAGACTATTCGAGCTAACTCAGCATTTCATTAATCTACTTTATAGATGACCTGTAGCCTTTTATAAATTTTCATGTTGTGAAGAAAGTTTTAAGCAGCTAACTCAACATTTACGCAGAGAGATCAGGTCAGCTGAAACCAAAAAAATTGTGAACACGGTGATGGTCATGAGTCTACTTTATTATTATTATTCTCCACGCCTTAAATCTGAACTGAACTGTTAGATCATGATTCATGTCATCTAAATATTACAGTTTGAGAACAGGACAATGGTGGAACTTTGAGCGACCAATTTTTTTCTTTGGTTTGTAGAGTTATCACTATATATTTTTGAGGCAAAGCTATCCCTGTACTAAGCAGAGCAAACTGAATACAGAAGAACACCCATAAGGTTTATACTGAATCCCTGATTTGTTGGAACAACCAAAGACACAAGTTCCAAATTCCAATTAGATAGCTTCAGAGTACAGCCTGGTACACTAAGAGCTAGGGAGTATGCCTACTCGTACTATCTTAAGATCAAGCTAATTGTGGTGCACATGGCCATCTCCTGAAGCGGTTGGTGCAACCATTCGGACTAATAAACTGAGGAGCATTCGAAGAAAAAGAAACACTCCTAAAAATTCGGAATTCCAATGGTTTGCTTTTGCTTCAGGCTTCAGACTACCATCAAATATAGCACCTCATATACGGCATGTTTGCAAACGATGGGGAGAGCAATAGGAGATTAAAGGAGGGAGTTAGAAGGGTCCCCTAGGTGAGTAATTCTTATTCCTCGCCCCAGCCCGTCTGTGTATCCCAGCCTCAGCAGCCCGATATGTAATCAACAATCCAACCTGAACTTGAGTGAGAAAACATTCTCCTAGATCCTGAATATACAATAGCTGTTTCCTTACTGGGGACAAACTTATACAAGAAAGCACAGCCAAAGCATGAACCTAGCAAGTAAGTAAAGATCTAAGATAGACAGATAAGACGCAATTCTTTATCACTTAACTGATGAGGCTTCGTGCACACTTCTCTTCCTATATAATATGCTAATTGATGTAAATAGCAGTAGCAAATTGACTAATAAGAAGATGCACACAAGCATCGAGAGAGAGAGAGAGAGAGAGAACCTGGGGATGGCTTGGGTGGCTGGCTGGCAGCTATGCAACAGAGGCCATGGAACCTATGTTGTTGCTGCTACCGTGCACCTTAGATGGAGGGGGGCAATGGTGAGCTAGCTAGAGAGTTGACAGAGATGGCCTCGGCTTTGTCGGGGATCCGGAGCAGTTGTGACGGCGGGGTCGCAAGCCTTGCTCCCATCAGAAACCCTCCTTCTGTCGCCGTGCCGACGAGGCAGGGGCCGCCGCCGGCGTGGCGATGAGAGTCCAACGGCAAAGATAGGGCAGCGCGGGTGCGGGATATGTAGAAGGAGGTCGGGCCATGGGCCTCGTCCATCGCCGGACAAGGAAGGGGGCGGGGGATGGAGGCGGGTCGCCACACGGTCGCCGCCCGAAGAGGCCGCCACCCGCCGTGAAGCCTCTTGCAGCACCGCTCGCGTCAGTGCTGCCACCAGCAAACGGGGCACCAACAGTGCCACACGTATCTGTGTCCGGTAGCGCAGCTGCCGGCAGCTCGCCGTCGAAACCACCCGCCGCTCGCCTCCGAAAAACTACTCGCCGTTTCGATCGAAGAATGCGGGGGTTATCAGTTCTTTTTTGAGCAAATTGATTATATGACACACTTTTTCTAGGACTTTGATCTGATAACACATCTTTCTTTTAGTTTGACTAGCATATATATCCGTGCGTTGCAACAGGGGAGAAAATAATTAGTTATGTGCAAATTAAACATCTTGTAGCGAATTCGACCTGATGAAAATGCTAGTTGTCCTGTTCACCTAAACCACCAACAGTACCATGAATAATGGCAGCAAATGATAGCATGGGAAAACTTGCTAGAGGCTGGTGAACAGATGAAAAATACAAAACACAGATAGAACTTGCTTAGTGCCTTGCTCCTAGTCCTCACTTTTAAAGAAAGATCTAAGTCAGTGATCACCTCCTCCCGTGGAATGAGGGCAAAGCATCTCCCACATTTCTTTTATGGATCCAGTCTCTCCCACTTTTTCTCTCAGGGATCCCATTTAATTAGCTCACGACAAAGAACGACGACGCTGAATGCATATAAATTGGTGAGAATCAGTTTTGCGTAGCAAGGTGGGACTATTCAACATGAAATATTCTTGATTTTTGTCCGTTAATGCAGCTGGCCCAGCCGCTAGAATACAGGCCGAGGCCCATTACAGCCATGTGGCCTATGAGGTTCAGAAGTGTGTGATGGCCTATTTGGTTAGCACAGGTAGAATGTGGCGTGAGGTTTCGAGATCAATTCCCATCTGCATGCATTTTTTAATGAATTATTGCAATACATTAACCCCAGTTGTGGGCCGGCCAGGCCCAATTTAGTGAGGCCTACGAAATACATTGCTCGAAAACTGCCGTTTTCTAATTAATTAGTACCACCTCGCCTAATGTACAAAACATATACGGTGCGTAAAAGAAAAATCTAAACGGGACGAAACTAAGAATATCACCTTGCTTTATTAGTAGGTATAGATATAGATATAGATTAGATGACACAGACTTGATTGACAGCTGGATTAAAGGACAACGCTAACGCCCACACGTGTGGTGGGAGCGAAACCCGCCCACACGCTCTATAATACACAAACTGCGCCGCGTCACCTTATGCATGCATGTGGGATCTTTTTGGATTTCCAGTTTTTAAAATGTTTTATCTCTTAAATAAAAAATTCCGATTGAAGATCCGTTTTCACCATTAAATCCTCCGCGACAAGATCTTCGAAACTAGATGTCATAATAATATATTTCGACAAAAAAAATTTGGGTTAAAAGTTGCCATGTCTATTGCACATGAATTGCCATGGTGTTTACACTGAAGTTGCCATGATATGTTTCAGTTATTTTTTTCTACATTTAAAAGTAAATTTTGACATTTATAAAACGGGGAATTATGAAACTAGACTTGCCATGAACCATAAACTAAAATTGCCATGATACATGCACTTAAAATTGCCATGGTTCATATAAAAAATAATTTTCATGATCAAAGTACTGTATTTGCCATCATCAAAATACTAAAATTGTCATGCTCTATAAACTAAAATTGCCACATGGCAACTTTAGTTTAAGCACTATGGCAACTATAGTGTAAACATCATCACAATTTTTGGGAAAAAAAATCGTCGAAACATATCAACATGGGTTCTAGTTTTGAAGATCTCGTCAAGACGGATTTAATGACGAAAACGGATTTTTAATTGAGTTTTTTAATTAGGAGATAAAACATTTTTAAGCCGAAAACCAAAAAGATTCTTGCTGATGTCATCTGTTCGCATGCGGCAAAATGAGTGGTAAAGGAGACGTGTGGGCGATGTGCAAGATGCCACACGTGTGGGCGTTAATTTTTTTCGGATTAAATGACGCAAATCAAGTTTTTCTCTCCTTTTCTAGGTATGGGCCAACACGTCATATTTTGTAGGACGATTTTGCCCCTAGTCGTTTCACTCACCTGCCGGCTCGATCGTTCCTGGTAGAGAACACGCCTCGCTCAGTACATGCATGCAGAGGCTCGATGCATGCACGTGTACATATGGTAGCTCTACGTATGGAGCGAGGTGATCCTGCTGCATGCTTCCCGGTGCCTTACCTCGCTGTGGCTCCTTCCCGGCGCGCCACCACCTTGTTGTCTCCTTCCCGTCAAGTGAAACGTCCAGGGGTAGGAGGCGACGAGGAACTGTCAGCACTCGGGGAAGAGGCACTGCGGAGCGGTGCCCCACTGGCGGCGCGGGTGGGAGGAAGTTAGAGCGGCGGGGCGGTGCTGGGCACTAGCGGCGCGGGTGGGAGGAAGCAGGAGCGGCGGCGCAGCGGCTCTCTTCTGTGCCTGTTTCGTTCGCTCTTCCAAGAACGATCGGTTGAACCAGCGATCGAGCCAGGCAGGTGAAACGACCAGGGGCAAAATTGTCCTACAAAATATAACGTGGGGGCCCATACCTAGAAAAGGAGAGAAAAACATGATTTGTGTCATTTAATCCAGTTATTATCAATCAAATCTGTGTCATCTAATCAAATTAAAACAAAGACGTGTCATCAGATCAAAGTCCCAGGAAAAGTGTGTCATATAATCAACTTCTTTTTTTAATCCTTTTTTGGCACTTTTTTCGTTTGATGGACGGAAAGAGTGGGTTAACCGTCGCATTGGAAAAAAAAACTTAAATGAACAGCGGTGTGGCTTGAGTCATGCATAGCGATTGCGATGGAGCCAGGGTCTCGGTTGGGTGGGTCATTCGACCAGGGTCTGTTAGGTTGGCCTCATCCATTAGAGATAAAAGCTAAACACCATTTGCGGTGCATGCAACCTTTTTTTTCGAGAATTGTCGGGGGAGGAGTTCATCCACCTGAATATATTACTCAAAGTGGCCATAATGTCAGGAGAGTGATCTAGTTTATAAGGAAAACCGGATCGAAAACCTTAACAAGATGACCCCGTTTATGAGGAAAACCAGACCGAAAACCATACAAGTAGGATAAAAGAAGAAGAGGGGACAAATGCATAAGACAAAGCTCGACCTAGGTAGCACACAATTGACCATCACCACGAAGAGACATAGGTAGATGTGGGATGTCCTCAAAGGATCACAATACCAAGACTTCGCAATCGGCCTAACGCACCACATCGGTGTGCGTATCAAACCCCACGGCGCAACAGAGGAGCATCCATAGTCAACAAGTGCCACAACCAAACATGAACCTTGATAGGGAGCCCTGCCACGGGTATTCGAAACGATTAACAAGCTGGGGAGGCATCCTACATCATCATTAAGCAAAGATGAACCGAGACAACACCAAGAGCACGAACCTCGCCGCAACACAACAGTAGCCATGGGGGGTCTTGAGCATGCACACCAAAGGAAATTGCTTGGTCCGAGACTCGCCGAGCACGCCACACTGAGGAAACCAATGCTGCAAGGGGAAGGGGGGAAATGGCAATGCTTCCAAGGAAGAGCACGACGCCCACAGGCGCCATCATTACCAGCGCTGAGCAAGTCAGAGCGGAGCTTTCGTTCAATCCCAATCTATCCCCGGTAGCCCACCGTGAGCAAGAGGGGGTCCAACGCGACGCCTGCAAGCAGGTCAGCGACGCCCGTAGGCGACGCCATCGCTTAGCTTTTGCCCGGATCCCCACCTCAACCTGAGAAGCCCGGATACACCAACTTTCGAACAGCAAACGGACGTATGAAGTCGGAGACGAGGCCCAACGTCAGGACACCTACTCTGGCGGAAGGGAGTATACCTGCGGTGGACAGAGTGAGGAGGCGCAAGGACGAAGTTGGATCTGCTGGGAGAGACGAGGCGGACGACAGCCACGGGGAAGCCCCATGGGAACAGTCGATGCAGAAGCAGGGCAACGAGATGGCAAGAGGGTCGTGGCGTCTACGGCGGCAGACGACCGGGATCGCACGCAGCAAACACGCGGAGAAGCGAAGCATCCCGTCGGAGGCCACCAACCGCATTTGGGAGCAAGGGCCGCCCAGATTCACGCCCACCGCGGCCACGGCCAGCACCAGCTGCGCCGCCACACTCGTCGATGCCGCTGCAGCACTTGCGAGTCCGTCGCCAACCGCCGCGAGCCGAGCAGGAGGTACCCCGCTACCACCGTCCGCCCCTGGGGCTTCGCCTGGGGGCCTCCTCCGGCAGCGGCGAGGGCGGGTGATGGCTGGGGATCGGCCGGCGGCTAGGGTTTGTCGGGGCCGCCCATGTCGCCATGGATAGAGCGACGCGGGGGGAGGGGGGTGGCAGCTGAGCATTAGTGTGCAACCCTTTTTCCTACGTGTAGATCCTACAATCAAGGCTCCCTGCATGTAGTGTTCGGTTCTGTGGTATAGAAGGGACACGTTGATACTTTTCTTGGACCTTGTGACACACACTTCGTCTTTCCTTTCTTTTTTTGCGGGGAACTTTAGAGAGCTTTATTCAACAAAAGCGTTCACTAAACAGTCAGCCAGAAGGTTGCTGATCGGGAAGCCAGGAGTGGTATCGGGCCAGCTCTCGGTCATGTTAAGCGTACAAGCACGCTTAGCACACAGGTGTGCGGGACCATTAGCTGTCCTCATTACATGCTGAATGCGAAAAGAAGTAAAACTAAGTGCTGCTCTCCAATTTCTAACAAAATAGGTGCTATCACCGACCGGCCGGTGTAGCGAGAGTTCCAGAGGTGAACTGCCTCTAGACAGTCAGTCTCCATGATCACATGTGTGAAGCCTCGAAGTGTAGCAAGAAGGACTCCTTCCTTCAGCGCTAGAGCCTCCGCGATGAGATGATCCATAACACCCGATATTGGTTTGCACCATGCACCCTTGAAGCCTGAGGACGAGCGGGTGACACCTCCCGCTCCTGCATAGCCATCATCAAGGTGAACCGCAGCATCTGTATTGATCTTGATATGAGGATCGTCAGGAGGCTCCCAACCAAAGCCGGGTAGTGTGATTTCCTGCTGCCTGGGTAACTCCAAGATGGCTAGATCTTCTCTAACCCGTCTGATAGAATAGGTTGGACTCCACCCCTCCTTGTCGCGAGTCAGTCGGTTTCGAGACATCCAAATTGCCCACATCACTGTGATGAAGATCGCCCGTTCCTTGTCAGAGAATCGGTGATCGCATAGAATGTCTTTCGTCCAAGTAAGAGGATGGAGCCGAGGTAGATCCACATGAAATAACAGTCTTGTTTCCTCCCAAAACCTCCGCACATGCGAACAGTGCAGCAGTGCATGTTCCAAGTCCTCCTCCATGGCTAGACAAATTTTACAAGTGTTGATCTGTCTTATATGGCAGTGTTTTAGGGTGCATTCATTAGGTAAGATGCCCCTCATCACCCGCCACCAGAACACCCTCACTTTCGGGACGACTTTGAGCTTCCAGATTGCGTTCCACATCTGTTGTTGATTCACTGACACTACAAAAAAATGCACTTCCGTGATGATACGTGTTTGTCACAGTAGGTCGCGTTTTCTGTCATGCATGTACATCCATGACAAATTTATGACAGAATCAAGATAGTCATACATGTGATGTCGTAGAAGTGTTCCATGACATTGCCAAAATTATCATCATGGAAGTGTCCACTTCCATGACGATAAATCGCGCGTCACAGAAGTGCTTTCGTCAAGGGTGACCGACACGTGGCATCCACCATAACGGAACGCCGTTAAGCTATCGGGTCGGATTTTGGATCCGATAACCCGTTAACAGCCACGACCAATGCCGATTTTCCACGTGTAAAATTCTCATTGGCTGACGGATCCACGCGTCAGCTCCACATTGGCACAGATGTCACTCATCCAATGGTCGTGATGGGCCTATGATATGTTGACACATGGACCGGCCCAAAGTGGCCCACAAAGTTTAAATGGGCCGGCCCAACCGAAGGCCCATAAGATTTAGCGGACCATAATGGGCCGGCCCAGCTAAAGGCCCACAAAATTTAGCGGACCATAATGGGCCGGCCCAGCTAAAGGCCCACACGATTTTGCAGACCATAATGGGCCGGCCCAAATAAAGGCCCACAAGATTTTGCGGACCACAATGGGCCGGCCCAGCTAAAGGCCCACAAGATTCTGCAGACCATAATGGGCCGGCGCAGCTAAAGGCCCAACATTCTCTGTCAAATCGGCCCGTCAACGGCCTGTCCTAAACTTGTCATCAACGCGGCCCATGGTCACTTCTGGCCCGTTAACAGTCCGCTAAGTAATTGGGCCGAATTACGGCCCGGTGTATTTCCGGCCTGTTAAAGGTCCGGCTTCATTTGGGCCCATTTACAGGCCATCAAAACTTTCGGCCCATAAACGACCGTGAAGGATTTGGGTCATATTCGGCCATGTCTGACATTCGGCCTGTTAGAGGCCCACTATAGCTTTGGGCCACTTTCGGCCTGTTGTCATTTTCGGCCTGTTAACGCCGGACGTAAACCATGGGCCATATGTGGCCCAACGTCATATCGGGCCCATTAACGGCCCATATAAAAATGACGATAATCTAGCCCGACCGAAGTTCCGGCCTGTTAAAGGCCCGTGTATTAGGTCGGCGCATTTACGGCCCGTCCGAATTTCGGCCTGTCAAAGATCCGCATCGTAAATGGGCCACCATTTCGGCCTGCTAAGTCCAGTGGGTTATTTGGCACAATCAGGGCCCAATCTCACTTTCGGTCTATTAAAGGCCCATGTTTTTTATGGGCTCGAGATATTTACACCTGTAAACGGCCTATTTTTACTGAGGGCCCAAATTATGTTTAGGCCTGTTAAAGGCCCACTATGGGCACAGGCCTACCAGAAAAATATGAAAGCTTATGCTGATTTAGGCCCAGATATTTTTAGTGGGCTACATGCCAATTTCGGCCCGTAATCGTTTTTAGCCCAATTGGAATGGGCCCGACGAATGTTGGCATGTTGGGCTCCTACGAAGCTTTCGGCCGAATACATTACTAAGATAAACCTACACTATACAAAAATAGCGTCGTAATTACTGCAGCCTGAGGCAGCATCATAAATGTTGTATCACAACAAAATAAATTCCAACCATACAACAAAAGGCCTGTTGGCATAAAGTTTACAGTCCTTCCAGATAAAAGCACCATCAGATGTATAGAAGCACAGATCATTTGACCTGAGTGCTAATGTTTCAGGCTGTAGAATCTGATGGAGCAGCACGATCTCCACCTTTTTCCGCCATTGCTCTTGAACAACGAAGCGAATGTCTGATAGTCTGGTTTCAAAACCATTCATATCTTGACGACATTTCTCAACCACTATTCTTGTTTCCGAAACAACGTCCATTAGGGATTGGACTTGTGTCTGGAGCACAGATATATCACTCTGTCTAGCAGGAAGATTTTGTTCAGTAGGCGATTTGGACGAGGTTACCTTGACAACCAACCCAGAATTACGCAGGAAGGTGCTTTTTGCACTGTTAGTGGAGAGATACTGACGCACTGCAGCAAGAGGTGACATTGTGCCTGTAGTAGCCTCGTCACCTTCAGGTGGTTGTGGCTGTTCAATCATTTGTTCCATAGCTTCCTGAAAGTTTGAACTTGTAGATTAGTGTACCAGATAAGTTACTAATGAGACAAAAACAAACAAAGTAGGTTAAACGTTTATACATAACTTATTTTGGTGAACTACTGTAATACATTAGCATGTATTGTAGTGCCAACTACATAATAAAATCACTTTCGGAACATATGTCCATGTAGCATGCCTACTGTATTGTCTATTTCCTCACATTCGTTGACATCTAAGGATAAAGAGACATGGTTTAAAGTAGGATGAACATAGTATGACATCATTCATATCATGGGCAAACAGATATAAAACAAACAGGCTATTTTATCATTGTGTGCGCACGTGAACATAACAACTAGATTACAGATCAAGACCAAAAGAATATCCTTCATCTCTTTTAAACCATGTAAGGTGAAATGATACGTTAAGACAACTGTGAATAAAAGTGAACAGAGTAACTGACATTGGCTGCAAACCAAGTAGTTAAATGAACACATCACAGTACCAATCAGTTCAAGGCAGGAGGAGTAAGGACTTACAACAGCGGCTTGAACTGGTGTGCTCATGCCCTTCATCTTGCTGGTGTGGCAATCCTTGAAGATTTGCACTGCATTCGGTTCAGGTTCTTTTTGGTCCGCACGGGCTTTCCTCTGTATTTGGAACAAGTCAATATAGATACGATAATATGGCACAAAAAAAGAAGGAAGTAGCAGCTATTTACAAGAGCCTCGCAGTGTGCAATATAGCTACGAGATCCTGTTGTCTGTTGGAATTTCACTTTAGAACGGTTGGTTTTGTTCTTCAAACAGTTAGCCTAGAAGAAGATACACTTGTAAGGCACATACATAAATACAAGTTCAATATGTGGTCTGATCAAATACATATAGCCTACCTGATACTTTGGATCAGACCAGTGTTTAACGAGGGCTGTCCAGTCTTCATCTGTAATATATTCCACTGGAGATGTTTGGGCGATTTCATTGTTAGCCTTGCCTTCAAAGTGAGATTTTCTAAGGTGGTACCGATACTGTCGCAGAGCAGACTGAAAAACATGAGTGCATGCTTGTTTAGTTGCATCATCTTTCGGATCCAACTTGAACCTCATCTGTTGAAAAAAGAATGTGAGTCTTATTAGGAGGAAGCTAGAAAGTATGGGACAGAGCAAGACAATATTACTAATTGCGATGAATAACATTACTTACGGATAAATGGTCAAGGAAGGTGTTAAACTGGGTATTGTCTTTCTCATTCCTGTACTGGATCCACGTTGGGAGGATACGTGCATGACACCTAACGGCAACGGCTGCCTCTGATACTAACTTGGCTGACTCTGTAGCATCACGTGGCCTTTTTAAACCTGCCTCAAAATGGATCTCCATTCTTCCTCCTTTAGATTTTGTTAATCTGTCAAGCATTATCCCTGATGTCTGTTTCCGCTTGCGCCGTGGTGCTAGTTCAACAACGAATATGGAAAGTGTTAGTGTACATCAAACTGTGAGAGTACATATAAAGGAGCATGCAACTGCAACTTGACTCGGTCAGGTACCGTCTTGGTGTTGATGCTCATGAGGTTCATCTGATCTTGCCAAGTCCTGTTGTGTCAGCAGTGCTTCGGAAGTAGTGTTAGGTGTGAAGGCAGCTTGGGAACTGGCCAGTTCCGGAGCAAACGAACGAGTAACTGGTTGAGATGCTGGTACAGTTGAAGCGGATGCTGCAGCTGGTGGAGCAGGTGATACTGTGTTTGTAGATTTAGCCGGTGGACTTGGACCTTCTACTGCACTATAAGTACCAGCAGAATCTCGACGGCAGAACCTTTTCCGTTTCACCCGACGAGTAACAGCACTCCCTACTATATTATTTTCCTTGCTCTTTTTTGACTTTGCCATGTCAAGCTGTACCCACAACACAAAAGAATAAAATCACTCTTCAGAACTCATTGATGCATGATACAGACAAGCAATACTTTGATGTAAGACAACCGTATGAGGATGGAATATGTAAGAAAAACAGGACGGCATGACATATTCACAGCTACGATGTGCAAACTAAGCAGAAGGATTTTCAAGAAAATAGAAGTAATGCAAGCTAGACACCATATGAAAGATGCAACCAATATTACTCTGCCAAGTTAAAAGTGTCTTGTCATAAGTGGCAATTCGAAAAATTAGAAGCAGTACAACGTAGAAATCAATGCAAGATGCAACCACTATCAAACTGCCATGTTAAAAGCGTCCAATCATGAGTGACTGATGCGGGATACACAACAGCAGTACTTTGATGTAAGAACATGGTATGATAGATAGATGCAGTGTATTCTAGACACAGAAAGCCATGTCATATGCACATGTATAACGTATAAACTCAGCAGGTGCAATTTAATCAAAATAGAAGAAATACAGGCTAGACAACATATGCAACATGAAACCAATTATCACACTGTCAACTTAGAGCAAGCACCTGCGATGGTGGAGTACGGGAGATGAACTCATCATGTAGACTTGGGACTTCAACTTCATTAGCAGTAGCAGTGGCAAATCTAGAGAGTCTCTGTTTGCGTCGGTGCGGAGGACCACCAACATCCCCTAACTTACTCTTTTCCTTCCTATTTTCTGATATTGCCTTATGAAGTCAAAACCACAAGAAGATGAATAAAATTAGCTCTGCATAACTGGTTGATGCATGATACAGACGAACACTACTTTGATGTAAGGCAAGCGCAGGATAGGAGGATGGAATATATACAAAAAAGACAGCGTTTCATATTCACACGTACGATAGGAGGATGGAATATGTATGAAAAAACAGTAAGCGGAAGGCATTTCAACAAAATTAGAAGAAATGAAAGCTAGGCACCATATGAACATGCAACCAATATCACTCTATCAGGTAAAAAGTGTCTCGTCGTAAGTGCCATTTCAAGAAATTAGAAGCAGTACAAGCTAGAAGACAATGCAAGATGCAACCTACATCACAGTCCCAAGTTAAATGTGTCTTATGGGTAAGTGATCGTTGCAGGTATAAGTTGTAAGCTACGCAGATGCAATTCAACATAATCAGAAGCAATACAAACTAGACATCATACGGAAAACGCAACCACGTATAACAGTTCCAAGTAAGAGCAAGCACCTGTGATGGTGGAGTAGGGGAGATGTGCTCATCATGTACACGTATGTTCTAGAAACAGGAACACGTGTCATATTCACAGGCATTATGTGTAAAGTAAGCAGATGCAATTCAAGTTAGAAGCAATACAAGCTAGACATCATACGCAACATGCAACCACATATAATAGTGTCAAGTTAGAGCAAGCACCTGTGATGGTGGAGTAGGGGAGATGTGCTCATCATCTACACAGCTACGTTGACTGTCCAGCCTTGTGTTGTCTTGCGAATCTTGTTGGGAGGATGGCGGAGTAGAATCTGTAGAGACCCCCTGTTTGAGTTGCTCCGAAGGACCACCATCATCCACTGCCGGACTAATTTCCTTCAGCTGTAATGATTTTGCATTGTGAAGTCAAACCGATAAGAAAAAGGAATAAAATTCGCTCTTCAGAACTCATTCATGCATGATACTGACGAACACTACTCGGATGAAAGGCAAACACATGATGCGAGGATGGAATATGTATGAAAAACAGGATGGTGTGACATATTCACACCTATGATGTGGTAACTAAGCAGAAGGCATTTCAACAAATTAGAAGCACTGCAAGCTAGACACCATATGAAAGATGCAACCAATATCACTCTGCCAAGTTCAAACTGTATGGCGTTTCAACAAATTAGAAGCAGTACATGCTAGAAATCATATGCAAGACACAACCAATATCACAGTGGCGACTTAAAGGTGCCTTATCATAAGTGACTGATGCGGGATATGCAAGAATAGTAGTCTGATGTAGAAACAGGAACACATGTCATATTCACAGGCATTATGTGTAAAGTAAGCAGATGCAATTCAACAAAGTTAGAAGCAATACAAGCTAGACATCATACGCAACATGCAACCACATATAATAGTGCCAAGTTAGAGCAAGCACCTGTGATGGTGGAGTAGGGGAGATGTGCTCATCATCTACACAGCTACGTTGACTGTCTAGCCTTGCGTTGTCTTGCGAATCTTGTTGGGAGGATGGCGGAGTAGAATCTGTAGAGAACCTCCGTTTCAGTTGCTCGGAAGGACCACCATCATCCAATGCCTTGCCAATTTCCTTCAGCTTTATTGATTTTGCATTGTGAGGTCATACCGACAAGAAAAAGGAATATCATTCGCTCTTCAGAACTCATTCATGCATGATACTGACGAACACTACTCTGATGAAAGGCAAAGTCATGATACGAGGATGGAATATGTACGAAAAAATGGACGGCTTGACATATTCACACCTATGATGTGGTAACTAAGCAGAAGGCACTTCAACAAATTAGAAACACTGCAAGACACCATATGGAAGGTGCAATCAATATCACTCTGCCAAGTTAAAACTGTCTCGTCATAGGTGGCGTTCATCAAACTAGAAGCAATACATGCTAGAAATCATATTCAAGACGCAAACCAATATCACACTGCCAACTTAAAGGTGTCCCATCATAAGTGACTGATGCAGGATACACAAGAAGAGTAGTTTCATGTAAGAACATGGTGTGATAGACAGATATAGTATGTACCAAAAACAGGAAAGCGTGTCATATTCACATGTATCATGTGTAAGCTAAGCAGATGCAGTTTACACTAATTAGGAGCAATACGAGCTAGACACCATATGCAACATGCAACCAGATATCACACTGCCAAGTTAGAGCAAGCACCTTGGATGGTGGAGTAGGGGAGCGGAGACTTGGACCTTGTAATGCACTATCAGTACAAGGAGAATCGGTACAGATGCTCCGTTTACGTTGCTGCAGAGGACCACCATCATCGCCTTCCTTACTCTTTTCCTTCCTCTTTCTTGATTTTGCCTTGTCAAGTCAAACCCACAAGAAAAAGGAATAAAATTTGCTCTTCAGAACTCATTGATGCATGATACTGACGAACACTACTTTCATGTAAGGCAGCCGCATGATAGGAGGATGGAATATGTATGAAAAACAGGACGGCGTGACATATTGACATGTATGATGTATAAAGTGTAAACTAAGCACAAGGTGCTTGAACTTGTTAGAATCGATGCAAGCTAGAAACCATATGAAAGATGAAACCAATATCACTCTGCCAAATTAAAAGGGTGCCCTAACAAATGTATTTGACCAAATTAGAAGCAATACATGGCAACAGGCTAGAAATAATATGCAATATGCAACGAATAAAGGTGACTCATCGTAAGTGATTGATGCAGGATACAGAAGAGAGGTAGTTTCATGTAAGAACAAGGTTAACACATAGATGTAGTGTGTACCAAAAATAGGAAGGCATGTCATATTCACAGGTATAGTGTGTAAACTAAGCAGATGCAATTTACCCTAATTAGAAGCATTACAAGCTAGACACCGTATGCAACATGCAACCACATATCACACTGCGAAGTTAGAGCAAGCACCTGTGATGGTGGTGTAGGGGAAGTGCGGTCTTCAGGTACAGAGCTACGTTCAATATCTTCATTTAGGCTTGCTGTTTCTTGAGAATCATGTGGAGAGGATGAAATTGCATTCTTTATAAGAGTATTGCGTCTCATATTAACCCACGCGCGTGACTGTCTCATCATAAGCGATAGACGCAGGATACACAAGAACAGTAGTTTGATGTAAGAACATGGTGTGATAGGCAGATGTAGTATGTACCAAAAACAGGAAGGCGTGTCATATTCACATGTATAATGTGTAAGCTAAGGAGATGCAATTTAACAAATTAGGAGCATTGATGAGGGATACACAAGAAAAGTAGTTTGATGTAAGAACATGGTTAATAGAAAGACGTAGTATGTACCAAAAACAGGAAGGCATGTCATATTCACAGGTATAATGTGTTAACTAAGCAGATGCAATTTACCCTAATTAGAAGCATTACAAGGTAGACACCATATGCAACATGCAACCACATATCACACTGCCAAGTAAGAGCAAGCACCTGCGATGGTGGTGTGGGGGAATTGCGGTGATCAACTAGAGAGCTACGTTGACTATCTTCATTTAGCCTTGCTGTTTCTTGAGAATCATGTGGGGAGGATGACACTGCACTCTTTAAACGAGTAGGGCGTCTCACAGTAACCCACTCGGGTGACTGTCTCATCATAAGTGATTGACGAGGGATACAAAAGAGCATTAGTTTGATGTACGAACATGGTTAATAGACATATGTAGTATGTATCAAAAACAGGAAGGCATGTCATTATCAAAGGTATAATGTGTAAAGTAAGCAGATGCAATTTAACCAAATTGGAAGCAATACAAGCTAGACACCATATGCAACATGCAACCACATTTGACAGCGCGAAGTTAAAGCAAGCACCTGGGATGGTTGTGTGTGGCAATTGAGATCATCAACTGCAGAGCTACGTTTACTGTCTCCAACTGCTGACACTGCACCCATTAGAGCGCTGAAACGCTTAGTGCTTATCTTCGAATTACACTGGAGCGACTTCTGTCTTTTCTTTTCTGCATTCATCAACACTGCGTCAGAGTCTGAAATACCCATGCATAAAAAAACAATAGTGTGAGTATGGGTGAAGTGTGTGCACAATTAGTACAGTGTAAAGGTAGCAGATAGCAGGTCGGTGAGAAATAAATGACGGGAGACATATGATAGCTCTACAACATGCATGGCACACTAAATTACTACAGGATTCTATGAAAATAACAGTCGACTGAAAGCAAATAGGTCAGTCCATTTTTTCTGCACCGTCCGATGTACAAAGAACGGGCAGATCGCCTTCATCTACCTCCAGCCAGTCAGTGTTGACGATCTTCCTCGAAACGCCAGCGACCACCGGCCCAGTATTCCTCCCCTGCCTGCGCCCTCCCCTCGACCTCACCGCACCGCCGTGCTTGGCACCGCCCCCCGGCCATCCATTCAAGCCCCGCCGACCTCCAGATCGGGCGCAAGCAGCTCCTGCGCCCCACACCCCTATGATAGACACCGATGCGCCGCTTCCCCGGGGAACAGGCGGACTAGGTGCTCCGCGCGCCTAAGCGGGTGCTGCTTCTTTTAATTGCGGTTCGACTGACCCTGAATTGAAATCCAGGCGGGCTACTGACCTCTAGCAAAGGTGAAATAGTAAAAGGGAGGAAACCTTGTGCATTTAGTATCACGAAGAAGATGCAGTAAGAAGCGCTCAACTAGTTTCTTTCGTGGGATGAATACGGTGTGAGCGGAGACGTAAGATTTGCACGAATAAGGGAAGAGGAGTACCTCTTTCTGCTGGCAGTGCTGTGTCCTCCTTCTGTTTTTCCGACGATCTTCTTGTTGTTCGCCGGAAACCAGAAGTTGTGGAGGACGGTGCAGCCTTGGACGAACCCATGGCCAAGTTGTTGAGTGTGGTGCGGTGGCCGTCTGTCGGCGGCGGGGAAGCAGATCCGAGGCGGCGAACGACGGCGTAGCGGGAACAGCTCCGGTGCGGTGGACGGTTGCGACAGTGGAGCCGCAGCAGTGAGGCGCAGGACGGCGTGGTCGGAGTGGTTCTGGTACGGCGCACGTCGGCGTCGGCGTCGTGGAGGCAGCTCTGCCTCGGCTTCAGCTGCTAAGTCCTTGAGGGCGTTGCGGTTGCGGTTGCGTTGGACGACGACGTCGGGGTACCGGCTCCGGCGTGATGGAGGAGGGCGGCGGTGGATTGGCCGCTATGGGGTGGAGGACGGAGGAGGCTGGGGTTTCGCGGCTGGTGGAGAGGGCGTTTTCGCGCCCACGGAGTATGAATGGGGAAACGGAGGGAGGCGGGGAACTAAGGGGGAACAATGTTTCGGTTTGAGACGCGCTTGTTTGAAATTTGGGGAAAGTTACAAACTTTGCCCCCATCTAAAATTTCGGACATATTGCGGGTTGGGGGTAGGACAGTCATGTCAGGTGTCCCAAATGTGGGCGGGATAGATTTCGGCCGAGCGCATGGGTAGGCGCCCACGGCGTATGAATGCTTCTCGGAGGCGGTTGAGACTGGCGTCTTGGTGAAGTTACAAACCTACCCCGGTTTAGACCTTTGGACATCGGGCCGATAGGCTACACGGGCCAGAGTCAGGACAGTAATTTCCTACCACCAAAACATTAGTCTCGCGCGGTTTCGGGTGACCAGAGGCCTATTTGGCGCTTCGTTCAATATTTGGGAGCAGAAGCATTAACGTTTTCGGTTCTCTTGAATTGAACTTTCAGGATTTGTCAAACTTCACAAATCTTTACTCTTGAAAATCCTAAAGCTACGATTATTTTGGAATGGAGGGGGTACATTTGAATATACATTGTACACGAGTATATATTAAAAAATATGCAACTTACCTCAGTTCATGCATGGTTCCAGATATAATCTCCTTGGTTGCAAAAAAAAGTTAGATATGCGTATGAATATATATAGCATGTTCAAACTCACAACAAAGATTGATGCCCCCTTTTACATCTGATTTACAAATGCCATTATCTCGGGTTCAAATAGATGAATGCACTTCCTATGAATTCGAATCTTCGAAACCCCCTTTATGTTGAATTCGACATGTATTCTATTTCGTAGCTAGCAATTTGGAATGTATCCATGCAAGTGACAAATGTATAAAGTGCTTCACACTAACAACATGGAGTGCACTAATTAATGTTTATATATGAATTGCAAAAGCATCCATTGCCTGTATTTCAAACCGCTCTCACTCTATGGATCGATAATATGAAATAAACACATGCACATGCTAGAATTCAATAGAGTATGGGTGTCTGATAGACCGATTTTCGTCCATACGCAATTTGCAAAATTCATGATCTCATCCAAAAATAATAATGCCATTTATATTTTAATTTAATGCGTAGAACCGCCTTTTACACGTAGATGCACTATGCCTCGCCCCGTTCTCACAAACGCGTTATATATCTCTCTATCTAACGCATAAGTGCACACACTTTATATGCATCGGCATTTCTCTTTCACACATGCTCACAATCTCTCTCAGGGTGTCGGGGTGTCTCACGCACATGCTCTCTCTGTTTCTCTCTCTCTCTTTCTGACTACTATGTACCACTCTTTTCACTAATCTCAGTTGGAAAACACTATTTCTCTCACATGCATATATACACATGCACGGTCTCTACTAGCCCTCTATACGCACATATATGTGCCTACGTGTCTCCCGCACGCACATTATCTTTAGGCCTCTCTCGCACACATTGCCCCCCCCGACACACCTCTCTCTTAGTAGTTGGCAGATATGATTTCATCATATCATTCGGTAGGATATCCCTGGCTGTTAGGCTGGATGGTAATACGAGGCAAAGTTTTACCCTAGTTCGGATCGGACCCTTGCAGTTGAAGAAAGAGCCTACTCCTGGTACTGTATATTAGTGATAGGGGTGTGTACAAAGTACACGTGAATACCAGGCATTGTGCGTGTGTGTATACTATCGACGAACTAGCCCCCAAGCTTGTATAACATACTAAGGGCCTAGGGTTACAAATCATATATAGTCGGCTTATCACCAGTGGGGATAGAGTCCTCCGCGACTCTGGTAGCTTCGTGTTGTACGCCGAGTCCTCCACATGGGTCTTCGTATAACACGTCTCGGTCCAACCTATATGTGGCGTAGGATGGAACCGACCCATGAGTCTTCATGTTGACCCACCACAACTAGAAATGATGTGCCCACCACACCACACACGCAATCGGCCACTAAGAAAATAAGCATATACAATAGTACAACGGTATCTAGCTCATGATACGTCTCCATATTTTGTTGATGACACTGACGGACTTTGCATTTGATGCGTGCTCCGTATTTTGTTGACGACACTTACGATCATTGTATTTGACGTGTAGCCTCACCCTGCACGTACACATGCACGCACGCAAGACACGCACGCATGTAGGCGTGCAACACTGACACGTACACACGCACGCATGCTGGCATGCAACACTGACACGTACACATGCACTCACGAACACACGCACGTACGCACCCATGCATGCAACACTGAAACGTACCCTTGCACGCACGCAACACTCGCACGCCTGCATGCACACAGCACACGACGCAAGACACGCGCTCAACCTATACGTGCATGCACCCTTTGTTAAGGACATGGATTGTTACGGGTATTAATCAATCTTATCTGTGATAAGCAGAACATTGATGTTTGCAGCGGTCTTTATGAATCACAACGTATCGAACGGGCTATCAACATAGTAGGCTTATCTACATGAAAAAGATGACATCACACTCAATGAACAATCATCGGTTTATGAAATGCCCGCTTCTGACCGCCCTGGCCCACCAAAGGTTCCTCTGCTGTGCGCTGCCTGCGTTGGGTCACTGACATGCAGGCCATGCACCCAAAGAGCCCACACGTCAGTGGAAGAACGGCGCGGTGTCCTAGGTCAGAGTCGAGGGCGCCACTCGCGGCACGCCCGGCTGAACACGCCTCCGTGCCGCATTCAAACGCCTCCATGAAACCCGCCCGTGTGGAAGCCGAGAAACCCACTCTGGACACACGTCCGTTCATGACCGGGCCGGCGTTAAACGCAACGCCGGCCGAGCTCCTCCCGTCCGCCGTCTATTTAATCTCCTATTTAAACGAGGCCAAACGCCGGCCAAGAATCGCACACCTCCGCCGCTCCCCTATCTCCTCCACCATTTTGTCCACTCTTACAATGGCTTACGAAGAGTAGTTATTCCGCATCCAAGCCGGCTGGGTAGCCCGCCGGATACGAGCTATGCAGCTCGCTGATCCACCTCCCTCCCCTCGCCCGACGGAGCCAGTTGCCGCCCCAAGCCGGCGCGCGGTTCAGCAACTCGCCGCTCCAGGCCAGCTCGACGAGGAGCGGCGCACGGGCGTCGTTGCTGCCGTCCACGCCGCCGCCTCGTACCGCGTCTCCCGTTTCTGTGGCCGAGACTCCCATGCCGGCGGCCGCGCCATGCAAGCAGCGACAGAAGCCGGGTGCGCGGAGAGCGACGAGTCGGTGGCCAGCGCCTCCGCGTCCGCCGCCATCATCGAGGAGAAGTAGAACACGGGAGGCCGCCGCCGCTTGGGTCCCATGAAGGCCACCGCGGAGGCGACGCCGGCGTACACAGCAGGTGTCTTGCCGGATCCTTTTGTTGCGAGGACCTTCGTCGACCCCGCATGGGCTCCACGGAAGAGGGGAATGTTAGGATGAACTCGAGCCGGTGCCGGCCATGGCGAAGTAGTGGCCGGTGATGAACTCGAACCGGTGCCGGCCACCATCATCTTCGGCACCAGCCAATGATATCAGTTGGGCAGTGGGGAAGCGAGCCGTCCTTTGCGCTGAAGCATATACCTCCGGGGCTCCCGGCAGTCCGGTGATCGTGCTGCCGGACATGAGGAACACAAATCGATCGGCGGGCGACCATTTAGGCCAGGTATTATATACCTGTGCTGTCCAGAACTAGCACCGCGTAGTTCATTTGAATGTAATGAAATCCGTCATGTTTGTATGAAAATCCGGTATTTTATATGATTTCCGTCGTTGTTTATATGAAATATCAGTTTGTCTACGTGTTTGCGTGAATTTCGTCCGGTTGGTTGAGTTGCTGTCATAATGTGTGCGGCTACGGTTGGATGGCGTAATTTGCGGGTCGCCGGTCGGTCTGCGGGCGGCTCGGGCGGCGTTGTGGGACAAAAAAACACAGCTCGTGCGAGCTCGTCTCCAACGTGCGCGCTGGAGGATGCATGACAGCATGAGCACCCGAGCCATTCCTCGTTCATCGGTGGCAAAGGCACCGGTGGACAAAAGGGTCGCCAATATTTTGGCTACCCCGGGCAAGATCCAAACAGCCCCTCCCAACAGATTCAAATCCCTCGTTCGCCGTGGAATTTTGCCATGTGTTGTTTTCATGGACTAGCAAGATGCCCGTGCATTGCACGGAACATCAAGATGCATTTTTTTACAAACTCCCGCATGCATGCAAGGGATAATTAATGTCCTCCTTTGCTAGTACCACGAGGCAAACACCATTAATATTGCATCGATTAGTGTTAGTGGCCTTGTATATCTGCAAATTGTAATTTTGATAGTGGCCCCTTGTATATAAAAATGGAGGGAGAAAGATGAGAGATAAGGTGAGGAGGAGTGGGGCGTGGTGGTGACTGGTGGTCGGACTGGGCGGAGGCATGGGGATGGACGGCGCATTATGTCTAGGTTTGTATCTCTCTCACACACACCCACGTAGGTGGGGGACGTGCACGAAGAGAAGAGGTGCACGCACGGCGCACGTACTCCCGTCTCTTTCCCAACCACACCCGCGCGGGTACACGGTGGAGCTCATTTCTGTACGAAAAAGGCAGCCCACGTGGTAATTTGGCACGTGTACTGGTTGTCCACTTGGTGGAGGGAGGATCGTCTACCACGGGTGAACAAACAAATTGCGACTTGACGCGTTATGTTAAATTAAAAAAAGAGGCAAACCATGTGGGGCCTACCTTAGAGGCAAGGCTCTATACACTGGAGTACTTTTGATGTGTCCCGTCAACTCGCAGAACGAGGAGAAGCTTGCTTAGTACGCCGTCTCCCCCGCCCACGGGCGCGGTGGCTCGCAGGATGAGGTGAAGCTTGCTTACGAGTAGTAGTAGTACTACTACTACTACTGTACGCCTTTACGCCCGCTCCCTCGCCCACGCGCGCGGTGGCTCGCAGCACGAGGAGAAAATTTTACTACTCCCTCCGTTTACTCCTCGTCCCTACTACGTACTTTGGTTAGTACTCCCTCCATTTACTTATACAAGGCCACTATAAAAAATACATTTTGCATCTATACAAGGCCACAAATAGTAATCGAGACAAAAGTTACTACTCCCTCCTTTCCAGTTTATGGCTCAATTTCAAAATCTCTCCAACCAAGGTAGACGGTGAGTGGTCGAATTAATTTCGTAGTTTGCACAAGTAATTAGTACGCTCGTTTTTCTCAAGAAGTTATGTTTACCGAGGCATTAATTAGAACGAATGCATGAATGACCACTAAATTTCCATGAACTTGTACATGCATTGGTTAGTTTCCTCTTGACACTGCTTGCGTCGGGTGATCTAACGCACCTCGAAATCCAACATGTAATGGTACTACTACTAGTATAGTAGAATTGAGACTTATCAAACGGAAAAACGAATGTTTTTTAGATGAGCCCTATAAACCCTAGTGGGTACGTACTCCGTAAAAACAGATTTTTCCAAAACTAAGTCGCTCCCTTTCATGAATTCTGTAGTATACTCCTCCGTCGACGCTCCCTTTCATGAATTCTGTACTTCCTGTCGCCGACATGTGGGACATATAGCAACCGGGTCGACGTGTCAAGCACCAAATAACAGTGCAGAACAGCAGGGGGGACGCACCCCACTCGTACCGGCCCAGTAGTAGTAATGAGCAATGAGACGTCAAATCACAATGCCGCACCTTCCCAGACGGACGAAGCAACCATTATTTCACACTTCGGTTCGCCATCATCTCAAACCACGTAGTATTGCTTCTGCCTCAAGAGGGACACGCGCATCGCCTTGGTACATCATGACACGTGGGACCGCATGACAGGCCATGCTCCCCCGCCGATCGCTCGGTAAAATCACCTCATTTTTACTATACTTCCTCCGTATCGGTTTACTACATGGCATGCACGTCGTTCTAGGTTGAGAATTTAACTGGCTATATATGTGATGAACAGTACTCTAGCCTTTTAAAAAATGTATACTTTTGTACAGTAGTACTATCGATGGATTGCGCCATGGAGCAAAAATTGAAATTAAAAAAAGGTGGTACATATAGAGAGCGCTCGTCGCCAAATTATGCATATAGTACTATTAAAAAAGCTAGTACGTGCTTAATTGGGGTGCTAAATTCTATTAAAGAAATACTAGTAGTATGTACATACTGAAGAGTTAAAGTAACGAGAAGAAACATAACATAGTTCTGCTGGGGGCTCAGCACAACACACCCCTCAAATTAAACTAAGCACACCTGAAATTAAACTATGCAACTAATCCGGTAGACACTGCATTAGAAGTTTAGAACCACCATGAGCAACGACACTGCCACCTTACTCGGAGTCCTCGTCCACGTCCTCGACTTCGTCCTTGTCCCTCTTCCTCTTGGCCGATACTTCTTTGCTTGAACCGCACACTTGGCTGTTGCTCTTCATCCAACCCTTGTAGATATTGAAACAAAGGTAGCCATCCATTGCAGCGTAGTGGATGTGGTCTATATCTAGTACATTCCGCTGCCATGCATGACGATGAAACGTGTAATGAGGTTTCTCCAGTTTACGGTACGAAGGATGAACCATGGCTCCTGCCAGGGTCAGCATTGAAGGCTGACGAGAGGGCACCAGCCGATTCTTCTGGAGGTCGAAGGGGTTGCCTACAACGAGGCCTATCCGACCCAGGACTTCTTTGTCGTTCTTAAAGTCTACAGTAACGAATTTCACTGTTTTGTCCTTGAGGAAGTTCTTAAAATCCTGGCACTCAACGTCGGCATGGCATATGTGGTAGACCAAGCAAACGTTATGTACGCAAACCTGGATCACGGCGGGCTTCTTCCTCTCTTCGTCCTTTAGATCCTTCTCTCGTCCCAGGACTGTGGTGTACTCAACATCTAGCCCAGCGACCCACTCATCATCTGAGTTTTCGAACATGCGTCTGAAGCGAGAAAGGCATCCTTTCACCGTCGCGGAAGAACGGGTGTAGATGACGTCGAACTCATCGCCGGTGATGGTTCTAACCTTGTACTCACCGCCGATCGTGGAGATTTGGGACGCCATGGATTTGGGAGGAGGGTTAGGATTAGTGGAACTGCCGTAATGTGAATGGACGGACGACTAGGAGGAACCGCCGTAGTATGAAGGACGTGCGGGACGAGTAGGAGCGAACTGCCAGCGTGCGAACGGCAGGGTAGTGGCTTTCCATTCTCCCATGATACGGGCTTCCGAGAGCCCTTGGATCTGAGATCGAACGGTTGCATGGCGTGATTCTAGACCTATGGGTGAATATCCTATCCTGGAGGGTTATTCTGCAAATTTTCAGCAACTTAGCATGCGACCGTTTGATCTCAGATCCAAGGGCTGCCAGCAGCCCGTATCATGGTCGCGCCTACCACGACCGTCGCGTCGCTCGCGCGGTCGCGCCCTTGGAGATTTAACACGGTGCGTTAGGCTATCTGATGTTGGCATGTCATACATAGTCATCACTTAGTCACTCATACTACAACAAGGTTGGCTATAAGGTGGCTATAGTTTTTTTACTCCTCTCTATCTCTTTCTTCGTACTCCCTCCGTCCCATAATATAAGAACGTTTTTGACACTAGTGTAGTGCCAAAAACGTTCTTATATTATGGGACACAGGGAGTACTAGTATTTATTGCATTTGCCAAGGAGTGACCTCTTCCAATGAAATGGTGTTGCTAAGTTTGCTTCATTTAATTAGCTATAGACTCAAAATTGTCTTTTCACCTAGGTACACGCGCTTAGCACCGTTTCTTCCTTGGGTCACCAAACTAGTCTCTCTCTTCTTGATTAACTTGCCACATCAGACTTTATGCCTATGTGGCAAGCTTAAGCACCTGTAGGAGCAAGTAAAAGTAAGTACAATAGTGCGCTTTACATGGCATTTTTGCATATGTGGAGGAAAGAGAGGCAAGGAAAAAGTGGAGAAGTGGGCTCTCATGCAAGAGCCAGCCTCTACTACATGGTGGAGCATTGGGAGAGGCACCTGTATGGAGGTGGTCAGGAATCGGGAGACTCACGCCGGTCGTAGCGCCGCAGTTAAAATGATAATGGCAAGTCAAATCACGGGGCCCCACCTGTCCAGCAGTAACTCGCTGTCAAATCACACAGCCCTACGTTTGCAGCAGCCTACTCCCTCGTCTTCTCGCGTCTCTGTCGAACCGACTAGGCGGAACTGCCCCGCCTACCGCGCAGGAAAAGCCCCGCCCTCGACTTTTAAATACAACTACATCCGCTTAAGAATCCAATGATATACTTTTTGTGACATAGTAACTCATATTTAGTTAGTCAAATGGATGACCTAGAACTACGTGCAGGCCCTATAAACCGAGACGCCTAAAAATAAAAAAACCGAGACGGAGAGGGTAGTTCAGCACGTATCTTTTTAGATCAATATAGTCGGGATTCACCAAGGAGCAAAACCAAGTGGTAGGCTGCTCCTGTCGTGTTGGCGTAGCAACTCAAGCAGGGTCAGTCCGCACACGAAATGGCGACACACTTAACAGGACCCCTTTGGCCGACATGTGGCTCATCCACCGTCTTGTTCCACGTGCGATGCACCAAATTACAGTTCGGAGCAGCGGTTGGAATTGGAGGCACCCCGGTCGTAGCGCCGCAGTAGTAGAAAATGAGCGATGAGGGGTCAAATCACAAAGCCCCACCTTTCCCGCATTAAGCTGGACGGACGAAGCAACCATCATTTCACTCTAGGGCGCAAGAGCATAAAGAAAAGAGAAAACAATGATGCGTGCGGCAGCTACCTAGGGCACCCTAGGGTAGGGGTCTCCACTACAGATCCTTTTTTTGAAAGCGCCTCCACTACAAATCGGCTTCTCCCTCGTCCTCTTGAAGAAAACCGATGATGAGTGCGGCGGTAGGGTTTGTAGGAGTACTACGGCGTGCGGGGCCACGTCGTAGTAAACGGGTTCGAGTCGACGCCTTAAATATGTGTGGGCCGCTTGGTTTTACGGGAACGAGGCAGCATTTTGGGTTCGGGGACCAGTGGAGATATAGTACGTACAAAAAATTGTGGACGTAGGTTCGACCGAAAGGCAATGATGCATGGGCCCTGCATTTTGATATACCCGGGGCCGCGTGAAATTTGCTACTCTACTCAAAACTAGTAAGGTACACATGTATTGAACGCATGAGATTTCGAAACCAAATTATGAATAAATACACACTATAGCATGTAAAGCTTTGAGTCATATATGCATGATGTAGATGTTCGTTTAGTTCTTATAGTTCATCTCATTCAAAATCAATTAGTTTTATAAAAATGTTAAGATTCATGGGGTTGTGCATTGTAAATCATAAAGTAAAAAACAAATAATGGCAATTCATTTAGAAAAAAATAATCAATTATGATACAGAAGATTCTAGAACAAAGGAGAAGTGCTTGTGTTTTGAGGTTTGTGCATTATGCTTAAGTTCAACCATGGAGTCTTCTAAATTGTACATGTGGCAGATCTGGTGGAATGTTGATGATATCCAACGGCCAGTAGTGCTCGGATTTGCCTATCTCTGCACTGTCGGGTTAGCTTCATCCAGCGACCATCTTTCAAAGTTATTGGCACACTATATAGTTCTTGTGCCATAGTTGCATGTTTTGGAAAAAAGCTACTAGTGGGTTGTACTATCTATTTAGGAATAGAAGATGTATACATGGAAGTTGTAGGGAAAGAGATGACATGGAGCATCTCAATTCCTATGAGTAGGGATTGGAAAAGAGATGTCATTTGGTTCACATCATAGGAACTTTTCTATTGAATCTAGAGATGACATGTATCTCAATTCCTATGAGGAGGGATTAGAAAAGAGATGTAATTTGGTTCATATCATAGGAACTTTTCTATTGAATATACGCTAATGTTTATTTTCCTTTGAAATTAAGGGAGTATAGGAATCCATTCATATGAACCAAGTGGCTCTAAAGCTATAGAAATGATATCATGTTTATTTCCTTTGAAATGTGGAGTATATGAATCTATTCCTATGAACCAATTGGCTCTAAAGGAAAAAATCCTATAAAAATCATATCATATAGAGTTCCTATGATATTCCTCGACACTAAAGGATGCTTGAAATTGCTGCGGGTGATACGATGGTCTTTCTTTGTAGACTCCTCACCCATCTTTATAGTTACCTCTCGAAGATGAATGAAATGATATATACATGGTATTCTACATGTGCAATTTGGTACACGAAAACTCGGTAAAAGTTTGCGAGGTTCGAATTTTCAATAAAGCTATATGCACTGCATTTCGGAACGGAGGGAGCATACGGCAGTTGCTAACACTCACGTGGAAGATTTGTGTGTAGGAGGAGTGGCTGTTCTGTTAAATGACATGGCAAAACTGACACTGTCGGATGCCGATCTAACGGTTCTTACGGCGTTCGTCAGGAAAAGGCTTGTGGCGAACGTTTGTCGGATAATGATTTACGGACACATGCATTGCATTGATACGTGCCCCCCTCTCTCTCACGCACACGCACCCTCACGAGTCACGACTCTCCCGAGTCCTCTCGCAGACTCGCACGTCGCACCCACCGTCTATCTGCAGGTAGACGTCACGCACATATGTGCTCTTCACACCCTACCCTCAGAACTTCTAAAAAACAAAAGACGGCGCGCACATTTTATTTTAGCTCACACGTCACACACTTATACTATTACTCTTGCGGCGAACGTTCTTTGGGCATAGTATATTGTACTCTCACGAAGAGAAGCGGTGCACGCACGCACTAGTTCTCTCACACCCACTCGCGGGTACACGTAGGAGCGCATTTTTTTGAAGCTGGTACAACAAAATCACTCCACTATATATAAAAGCAGGAGCCTTAGCGCTTGCTTTACTAGGGTTCCTCTCGTTCACTCTCTCATGCTCTCCAGATCTAAGCAACACATAGGTGGCCACACTCTCTCTCAGCTCACGGCTGGTCACAAATCCGGCCGGACAACCTCGACCGGGGCAGGGGTGTAGGTGCATCGTTCACGCTGTCGTCGGCGGCGAGGGAGGAGACCAACGGCTGCCCGCGCGTCCCGATCGGCGGCCGTGCCGTTCTCTCCGAGAGAGCGCCGGCTCGGGAGGGCCTCCGACCCCTTCTTCCTCCCTGCGGTATTGTGGCCAAGATGCGGCCTCCCGACGCCGTCTTTGCCACATGCCGACGACCCTCAGGTATATATTCCTTCGAAACCTGCCTTGCTCTACTGCCCCAGCTCCCTTCGTGTGGATCCTTTTCTACTTCCGTCCGCTGTTCCAAAGCCACCTAGACTTCTACTATTATTAGAAGTAAAGCTAGTTCATACAGTCGACTCAAAGCGTTGGTTCAAACAGGGAAGAAAGTGGGAAAGCTGTAGCATGAATCTAGGACTTGGTTCTAAGAGGAAACGGGGGAAAGTAGTAATATCTGTCACTGTTTAAATAACCGTATTTCGTATTTGCGCAAACAGGGATGTCTGTCTCCATATCGTTTCGGGATGTCTGTCTCCGTATCGTTTCTATCCGCGCAATCAAAAGCACACACCTCAGTTTTAGTACAACTGCGCAAAATGAGATGGCTATCCCTCGTTGCCGTCGTCTAACCTCCCGTCTTCAAGGTATCCCTACATTGGTAGTAACTAAGGTAGAATGACCAACGCAATCTAAAAGAAGCTGATTCGTACGTTTTACTTCCTGATTGCAGTGCAGGGACGAGCGAAAACAACTGCATCCTAGTCCGGAATGCACTTTCTACCAGTTCATCCATGGACCGAGGACTAGCTGGCACGGCTGCACGGCGGTTTTTTGGACAGGTGCGCGGACAAGAGGCATTGTGGTCTGCTTATTTCTGCAAATAGCGGTGCTTAAATTTAGTGGAATGCACAAGCATTTCAGCTGGTCAGTACACTGCATGGTTCAGTTCAGCATTCCAGCTGAGACCACAATTATAATTGGTTATTCTGGAATGAGAGAACCTAACCCTGGATGGTGGCAACAAGAAAAAACCAGAGTGAACTCCAGGAAATTTAAGCCTGCCGGGAGGCCCTTTGCTCAGAGAAGCCTTGCTTGTTTTTTCCTGATTTGTAAACCTTCTCACAACTTTGTCTTTTGCTGTGAACTAGTATATGTTTGTTATGTTCTATGAATCATTGAGATGTATAAAATTGCTTAACTTATGCTTTTCAAGTTTTTTATGAAGACGAGTTTAATGTGAGTGTTCCACATGAGCGCTGGACTAGCGTGTGAACGTTTGGAATTTATTACATTGTGGCCTCAATTAACTGCATGAACCACTGTAACAAGATACATAGTTGCTTATATGTCAGACAGCAGATTGTTGATTGTTAGCTGGTCGATAGCCTAGTGTTGAAGCGAGCTGAGCCAATGTGCCGTGTTTTGCACAACTGCTTACAAGTGGGGTAGCACCAACAGTGTTTACAAGTACTTATGTATACGTCGGCGCACGGTTCTCGAACGAGTGCTCTATTTCATCAAAACACACACTGCTCGTATGATAAACCGTGACAACTTATGTCTTACCATGCCATATTCATGAAAAAACTAGTGAGGACGCATCTGTTTCGGCAACAATTACGATGGTTCTCACATGATTCACGGGCACACAAAAGTAGCAGCAGTTCCCATAGACGGATTCAAACAGAGTACTAGCCCCAGAGGGGTCGATAACAGGCAAGGTTCGGATAATTAGACACAATCCAAACTACTATTAAACACTAGCTGGGGCAACTATTTCATGCCTCGATCTAATTTGGGCTGGACACAAGACGGACCTTGCCATGAACATCATCGAGGACGTCCCGCAGCAGCTCAATCCTGTGAACCTTCATGAAGACAACCTTGTGGCCTTGCCACTGATAAACTTGTTTGTGGAGGCATGCCACGTCATCTTCCTGCGTAAGCTTGACAAGAACAGTATGCCTCACAAACGAAGGAGTAGCTTTGAACTTCTTGTGCTTCAGTACACCCTGGACAACACGCCTGACAACAGTGAGGCTGGAATACAACTCTTCATTGGTATAACCGCAAATGGCTTCCAGGATCCAACAGCCTAAGAACTCTGTTTTCCCAGTGCGTATATTCAGGTCGTCCGCCTCATAGCGAGTGACATGTACAACCACACAATCCTTGTCTGCATCAGGGCTCTAATTGAAACAGAAACAAATTCTGAATTACTTTTCAGTATAAGAAACACAAGTTATTTAAACCACTATGTATAGCATGGCATCGAAGCTAATAAAATTTTGCATTATTAATCACCACATACTTCCTTTTCTAAAAAAATCACCACATACTTAGATGAAAAACCACAATCGAGATCGGCAAAGAAGGAAATCACCTTGGGCAGCTCAGCGGGGGGGGGGGGACACATCCTCGAAGGGGGAAAACTGCTCCTGCAGTGCCACGGGGGCTGTAACCTCAAACGGGGCGTTGACCATCTCAGTAGTGGCCGTGAGCGTATCTGGGGTCGGCTCGGTGGTTGCCTCCATCTTCTTGGAGCTCTCTGTCTCGTGGGGATCAGCCTCCCGCGTCTGCTCCAATATCGGCAGATCTTTGCCTGGTTCTCCTTGGTCCATCATGAAACTGACGAATACTAGGAGACCACTGAAAGGAAAACACAATCGCAATGACAATGAAACAAAAAAGAGAGTGAGGATCGGTTACTGCTTTGCAAAAGTTCTTTTTTTTCTCTGAACGAAAATATACCAACATCACGGATCCGCTTACCTTCCCTTCGTTCGGAGAGAAGAACAGTGGCAGATGCGAGTGTTGCCTTTCTTGAAGACGGTGAGGGAGAAGGGGATTCAGCGAAGAGTGAAATGATGGTTGCTTCGTCCGTCAAACTTAGACTGCGGGGAGGTGGGGTTTTGTGATACGACGGCTCGTTACTGCCGCGCTACGACCGGGGTGACTCTCCGCCTGCATACTGCCTTCTAATTTGGTGGATGGCATTTGGGCCCGCGCGCTGCATGGCCCGCATGTCGGTGAACAAAAGTATAACGGCATTCAGTAGAGGGAGACGTTTCAATGACCTAGGAGGAGCCAGAAGCGGTAGAGTGTCTCCACTGTACTAGTAGTAATTGTTTTTCTGGGTAGCTGTAGAGTGTCTCCACTGTACTAGTAGTAATTGTTTCTCTGGGCCCAAGACAAAACAGCCCATCCACACTAGTAAATAGTAAAATCAATTCAAAAGCCCATATATTTACTGAATGAGAGGCGCTACCCACACCCAGCACACCCCCCCCCCCCAAAAACCTGGGTGCTCTTCTTCCTCCTCGCTCCCACCCACCTCACGTCAGCTCGCTCCACTCGTACCCCCAAATTCCTCACCTCACTCCTACAGAAAACCCCAGCTCCCCTTCTTCCTCACTCCTACAGAAAACCCCCAGCTCCCCTTCTTCTTCGCTCGCACTACAACTAGGCTCGTCATTCGTTACTCTGCTCAAATCCGTGAGCGCGACGCGACGCCCTCGAGGAAAATGGAGTCGGCTGACCCCAGCGCCAAGAAGATGAGGCTCCCGCCAGCGGCGACGCCTGTTGTAGATCCCGCACCCGGCAGCGCGGGGAGAAGCGGCGACCCCGCCCCCACCGGATCCCAGGAACCCGTAGAATCTCGGGTGGACCGCATCAGCGATCTCCCGGACGCCGTCCTTGGGGAGATCATCTCGCTTCTCCCCACCAAGGATTGCTGCCGCACCCAAGTCCTCTCAATTCGGTGGCGCCCTCTATGGCGCGCCGTGCCCCTTAATCTCGACTGTCGTCAGCTATCTCTCTTCAATGATTTTGAAATCCCCAGAGCCATCATCTCCTCCCACCAGGGCTCCGTTCAAAGCCTCTGCATCCCGTCATGCTACCTGAGCAAGCATACCATGCCCTGCACGGTGGACGCCTGGCTGAAATCCCCTGAATTCACAGAACTACAGCTGCTTGAGTTCTACTATTCCCCTGGAAATCACATACCACATACCGAACGCCATGAACTTGTGCCCTCAGCACCGATGTCCATCTCGCGGTTTTCGTCCTCTCTCCACACCGCCACCTTTGCGCTGTGCTACCTACCAGACAATCTGGTACTAAACCTTCGACTCCCATTTCTCAAGAAACTTTCACTTGTGCGGGTTCGTATATCGGAGGCCTCATTGCACAGCATCATCCACTCCAGTTGCCCTGCGCTGGAGTGCTTGGTGCTTGTTTTCACAGTTAGAATCGGTTGTCTCCAAATAAAGTCGCCTAACCTTGTAAGAATTGGAATTTCTTTTGACGGAAGGCAGCTCATCATCCAAGATGCCCCTTCACTTCAAAGGTTGATCCTTGATTCTAGTTATTCACCGTTGCAAATAACCGTCCTCTCTGCGCCTAAACTGGAGACCTTGGGTGTAATACATGATCTCTGTGCTCATTTCAATATGGTGTTTGGCTCCACAGTTCTTCAGGTACTTTATATTATCATCTACACTTGTAACCATAAGCTGCATTTTAAATTTCTGCGCATAATTTATATATCATCTTGGAGTACACATTTTGTACTAATATTATGTTCTATGCTCAATGAAGAGTTTCTCCATGGATGGCCTATCAATGGTGCTGGATTCTGTCAAGATCTTATATATCCAAATGAATAGTTTTGATCTGAACAAGATTATTGGCTTGCTGCAATGCTTTCCATGTCTGGAGAAGTTGTATATAAAGGTGATAATTTCACGCACATTGGAAGCCCGCATATAGTGTACTAGAATTAACCGTTCAGCTGTTGCTCTTTCGACACTCTTCTTTTAGACCTTAACTGTTTTCAATCTTCATGTCTATTTAGGCAACAGGACGGGGTAAGAAAGTTATAACCAATCGGTGGATTCGTAAGCATCGGGATTTTCTCACTTCTCATGAGATTCGATTGAAGACAATAACGCTAGAACGATATGTAGCCAACCGTGCAAACACAAGATTTGTCACATTCTTCCTGCTGAATGCGAGGTTACTATTGTCCATCAGGCTTAAGTTTATCAGCAGCATGGTTTTGACGGATGGGTATGTCGAAGAGCAAAAAAAGGAGTTTCAGGTGGGCAAAAGAGCTTCTGAACGTGCCGGGCTTCTATTTACAACATATTGTGGTCATAATCCAGTAAATTTTACGACCCAGGATGTTCATTCTATGGACCTGACCGATCCATTTGACTGTGACTGCCGAAAACAGTGCTGGAGTTAGATGTTGTTGCCCTTTTCAATCTGGTTTTTTTTGTAAACCTGATGAACAATTAACCCTCGTGCTTTTGTACAGTTTGTAAGCTGGAGTTAGATGTTCCTGCCCTTTTCAACTCGGCTGTGACTGTCATATTTTCTTTGAAACAAGGCAAATGGCTTGCCATTCGTTTAATTTAGAGTGAAATATTGTAACAAATCCCAACCAAGGGAAATAACATCACTCTCGCCGGCTGCTTGAGCTCACTGTGCATTACAGAAGCCAAGTGATTAGCCCCCACCAGCACCCACAAACTTATTTCGAACTAGCACATCAAATGGGCTGTAAATTTTCATAGGAAAGGCTGCATGACCGTGACAGATTTGGATTCTGACATTTGGGACCCGCGAGGAAATAGCCTATCCAAGGTGGTGTCGACTTACTAGCCAGTCAACAAACGATTCTGCCTACCAGCCGTTGGATTGACATCCAACATCTGTCGTGTATCTTCTATCTCTTGTCTTCTTCTTCCTCCAGCCGCCCAAACCAAACCACCCCGTCGGCTCCGCCTGCTCCCGCCTCCCATGGCTGGCTGCGCCTCCGCCGCCCTACCGTACGTACCCTCCAACGTTGGCCAGTCCCTCCCTCTATTCCCCCACACGTCCTGTTATTCTCCGGCGACGTCAGCCCCAACACGCACCCGCGCCCGAACCAGTCAACCCTCGTACTCCCCTCCGCCTGCGACTGGACCGGCGCATCTTCAACGGCTCCTGTTCGTTCCGTCCGAGGCCTCGCCGTCGTCCTCCGCCTTGCGGCCTTGGTTCGCTCGCCGTGCGCGGTGCGCCGCCCTCTTGCGTTGTCAACGTCGTCAACAACCGAGAGGAACAAGGAGATGACTGTACGTGGAGAGGATGACAGTAGGGACCCACCAGCGTCATGGCAGTACGCAAGCAAGTGCCTCTATAGTACAAGCCCAAAAATATGGTTCCTCCTAATGGTTGGACATCTGGGGCTCACGCCATTGTCAACGTAGTCAATAAACGAGAGAATTACACTACGAGCGGCTGACACCAGGGACCCAGCAAGTCGCGCAGTTTTTTTTGAGGAACAAGCAGTTGTTATTTATACTAGTTTTAGCGACGGATCAGGGTAACAACGGGGCTGTGCGGGGGCTGTGGCCCGTCTAGCCAGGGTTTTATTTATGTTTACCACATCATGAGCCCAGTTGTGTTTTTTTCTTGCTGAAAATGGCTAGCCCAGTTCTATTTTTTTAAAGAAATACCCAAACAAGGCCTACTTGCTTTATCGGCCCTGCTGGGCTGCAAATCTTTCAAGACGAGGAGAGTTTCATTCGGTTTGCCCAGAAATGGGCTGTACATTTTTAAAACACATCAAACCGGGAATTAGTTTCAATTTTTTTCATTACAAGATCTTAAATTCCATTGATTTTTATGCGTGGACAATTATTTGGATTTTATATTTATATAAATTATTTTTCAAAATAGTTTGAATGTGAATCGATATTTCTGGATTAAAAACAGTTGACCGCACCGAAATATGCAAAATTTCGTATACTTTTTAACCGTGGCCACAATATGGGGTGTAATGCTAACAAAAAGAAGATGGGCTCCAAAAAAATTCTTAAGAATTAGCAAATGGGCTGTACATTATTAGAAATAATGGCAGATGGGCTGTATGCTGTTTTCCACAGATTTGAGGCTGACTTGTGCGCCTACTACAGGTTGACGCGTATGCTTTCATAAAAAAAGGTTGACGCACACGCAACGCCCTGTCAACTTAGTCAACACACGAGAGCAGTGACTGTTGGATGTCCATCCAACGGCTGTCGTGCTTCTTCAATCTCTGCTCTTCATGCTCCAGCCGCTCAAACAAGCGCCGGCGGGACTGCCTGCTCCCTCCTCCCGCGGCCGGCTATGCTGCCGCGCAGGCCTCACGGCCCCACCGTACTCCCATCGCTGGCCTAGCCATCCCTCTACTCACCCACACATGCTGTTATTCTCCGGCGACGGCAGACGAACCAGTAAACCCTCGTACTCCTCCGCGTGGGAAACAACTGCCGAGTATTCCCTGGCTCCGTGTCGTTCCCTTCCTAGGCCTCGCCGTCGTCCACCGCCCTGGTGCTCTCGGCGCGGCCTGGTCAACGTGGTCAATGAACGACATCCATCGGAAGTGGACTGTACGTGGAGAGGCTGACAGCTGGGTCCACGGCCGCACGCAAGGAAATGCCTCCTTATTACGCGCAAAATAATGATTCCTCCACCTGACAGCTAGGACCCACAGGAAGGGCCTCTGTATTTCGCGAAAAAAACGTTCCCCCCGCTGACAGGTCGGACCCACCAGCTATATCTTCGCACGCAAGGAAGTGCCTCCTTATTACGCCCAAAAAAATGAATACCCCCTGCTAGCTGGGACCCACCATATTGTTGGGCTGACTTGTGGGCCTACTAAGTTGACGGGGACGGAGGGCTTTGTCAACTTAGTCAATACTCCAGTGACCGTATGATGTCCATCCAACGGCCATAGTGCTTCTTCAACCTCTGGTCTTCTTGCTCCAGCCGCCCAAAGCAGCGCCGGTCGTGCCGCCTGCTCCTGCCTCCCGTGGCCGGCTGTGCTACCGCGGAGGCCTCACCGCCCCATACTACTCCCACCACTGGCCAGGCCATCCCTCCACTCACCCACAC
The DNA here is from genome assembly GCF_018294505.1 of Triticum aestivum. Taxonomy (NCBI): domain Eukaryota; kingdom Viridiplantae; phylum Streptophyta; class Magnoliopsida; order Poales; family Poaceae; genus Triticum; species Triticum aestivum. The sequence continues at coordinate 238,243,236 of NC_057805.1, forward strand.
CCCCTGTTATTCTGCGGCGACGGCAGCCTCACACCGCAGCCGAACCAGTGAACGCTCGTACTCCTCTCCGCGTGGGCATCCACTGCCGCGTCTTGCCCGGCTCCGCGTCGTCCCCTTCCTAGGCCTCGCCGTCGTCCACCGCCGTGGTGCTCTCGGCGCGGCGTGGTCAATGTGGTCAACGACCGACTTCCATCGGAAGAGTACTGTACGTGGAGAGGCTGACAGCTGGGTCCACGGCAGCCGCAAGGAAGTGCCTCCTTATTACGCGGAAAATAATTATTCCTCCACCTGACAGCGGGGACCCACCGGACGGGCCACCAGTATTTTGCGAAAAAAATCATTTCCCCCTGACTGCTGGGACCCACCGGACGGGCCACCGTATTTCGCGAAAAAAACGTTCCCCCCGCTGTCAGCTCGGACCCACCGGAAGTGCCTCCTTATTACGCACAAAAAAATGAATACTCCCCCGGCTAGCTGGGACCCACCTTGGTGGGAGGCTGACTTGTGGGCCTACTAAGTTGACGGGGACGAAGGGCTTTGTCAACTTAGTCAATATGAACGATTCTAGCTCCAGTGACCGTACGATGTCCATCCAACGGCCGTAGTGCTTCTTCAACCTCTGGTCTTCTTGCTCCAGCCGCCCAAAGCAGCGCCGGTCGTGCCGCATGCTCCTGCCTCCCGTGGCCGGCTGTGCTGCCGCAGAGGCCTCACCGCCCCCTACTATTCCCACCGCTGGCCAGGCCCTGCGGCGACGGCAGCCTCACACCGCAGCCGAACCAGTGAACCCTCGTACTCCTCTCCGCGGGCTTCCACTGCCGCGTCTTCCCCGGCTCCGCGTCGTCCCCTTCCTAGGCCTCGCCGTCGTCCACCGCCGTGGTGCTCTCCGCGCGGCGTGGTCAACGTGGTCAAGGAACGACTTCCATCGGAAGAGTACTGTACGTGGAGAGGCTGACAGCTGGGTCCACGGCCACAACCCAGTTTTTTTGTGATTTGCCAAGTAAGTCGCTTTGTCAGGCCTGTTGGGCTGCAAATCTTTCAAGACGAGGAGAGCTTTCATTCGGCTGGCCGAGAAAATGGCCCATCAGTAATGAGAAATGGGCTGTACATTTTTAAAACACATCAAACCGGCAATTAGTTTCAAATATCTTTTTTTCATTTCAAGATTTTAAATTACATTAATTTTTATGCGTGGAGAATTTGTTGGATTTTATATTGATATACATTTATTTTTAAAATCAGTTTGAATGTGAGTCGAAATTTCGGGATTAAAAACAGTTCGGACCGCACCGAAATATGCAAAATTTCGTATAATTTTTTAACCGTGGCCACAATATGGGCTGTAATGCTAACAAAAAGAATATGGGCTCCAAAAAAACCTTAAGAATTAGCAAATGGGCTGTAAATTATTAGAAATAATGGCAGATGGGCTGTATGCTGTTTTCCACAGATTTGAGGCTTTCCTAAAAAAAGGTTGACGCACAAGCACTGACTGTTGGATGTCCATCCAACGGCCGTCGTGCTTCTTCAATCTCTGCTCTTCCTGCTCCAGCCGCTCAAACAAGCGCCGGCGGGACTGCCTGCTCCCTCCTCCCCGCGGCCGGCTGTGCTGCCGCGCAGGCCTCACCGCCCCACCGTACTCCCATCGCTGGCCTAGCCATCCCTCTACTCACCCACACCTGCTGTTATTCTCCGGCGACGGCAGACGAACCAGTAAACCCTCGTACAGTCGTACTCCCCTCCGCGTGGGAAACAACTGCCGAGTCTTCCCTGCCTCCGTGTCGTCCCCTTCCTAGGCCTCGCCGTCGTCCACCGCCGTGGTGCTCTCGGCGCGGCGTGGTCAATGTGGTCAACGACCGACTTCCATCGGAAGAGTACTGTGCGTGGAGACGCTGACAGCTGGGTCCACGGCCGCAGCAAGGAAGTGCCTCCTTATTACGCGCAAAATAATTATTCCTCCACCTGACAGCGGGGACCCAGCGGACGGGCCACCGTATTTCGCAAAAAAACGTTTCCCCCCTGATGGCTGGGACCCACCAGCTAGACCTTCGCACGCAGGGAAGTGCGTCCGGGCAAAAAAAACAAAATGATTCGCCCCCCTGACTGCTGGGACCCACCAGCTACATCTTCGCACGCAAGGAAGTGCCTGACAGTCGGGACCCACCTGGTCGAAGCGTACGTAGCGTTGTCATTCTGGTCGCGAACGTGTACGTACATATATACTGGTGGATGTAGAGGCGCGCACGTGTCGTAGTAGAGGCGCGCACGTAGCATGTACACGTACGTACAGCGGCCAGGGTGCAAGAAAGAAAATACGGCCACGTATGTGTACATACGGGTGGGGTCTCGAACGCCTACTCGCGCATACATACGGCGAGGGCTCGTTGACATGGCTGGGTCGGAACGGAGAAACAGCGTCGTCGTCGTGTTCATGGGGAGGCAACGGAATGCGTCGTGTTCATGGGGAGGCAACGGAATGTGTCGTGTTCATCGGGAGGCAACGGAACGCGTGGGAGCCAACCGGCTGGGTCGGAATGGAATGCGTGGTCGTGTTCATCGGGAGGGCTTGGACGGAACAGGCGATGGAAACGAGGCCTGGCGTACCGCAGAACAGAGGAAACGGCCTTGTGTTCGACCGGCCACGTTTGAAATGGGATCCTGTTCATCGGCAGGGGTCTGGCGTACCGCAAAACGGACGAAACGGACCTCCTACGGTCGAAGCGGGGGTCCTGTTGATCGGGAGGGGTGTGGCGTACCGCAAAACGGACGAAACGGACCTCCTACGGTCGAAACGGGGGGTCCTGTTGATCGGGAGGGGTGTGGCGTACCGCAAAATGGACGAAACGGACCTCCAACGGTCGAAACGGGGGTCCTGTTCATCGGGAGGGGTGTGGCATACCGCAAAACGGGAATCCACGGGATACTGTTCATCTCCACCGTCAACCTCCTCCAGCCTCCACGGGCTACCGTCGACCTCCTCCAGCCTCCACGGGCTACCGTCGACCTCCTCCAGCCTCCACGGGCTCCTGTTCATCCAGCCTTCACCGCGCGCTACTCCACCGGCTACTGTTCAACCACCCCTCCACCGTCTATTGTTCATCCAGCCCTCCACACCACGGGGTCCTGTTCAACCACCCCTCCACGGGCACCCCTCCACCGTCTACTATTCATCCAGCCCTCCACACCACGGGGTCCTGTTCATCTAGAGGAAACGCCACCGCTCACTGTTCATCCAACCCCCCGCAACGCTCACTGTTCATCCCAGAGGCAGCATCGATCGGCTTCAGTTAGCAGCAGTAGCAAAGGAATCGCTCGATCGGGTTCAGTTAACAGCCATCAATCGATCGCTCGGGTTCAGTAACGCGTAGCCTGCAGTGCAATCACTCGGGTTCAGTTAGAGCCCAACGCCTCGCTCGGGTTCAGTTAGAGCCAACGCCTCGCACACACGCGCGTACATGTATGAGAGAAACGTGCATCGCTCGGCCCCCGACCTCCCACCGTAACCGGGAACTCCCCGAAATTTTCCTCGCCCTCACTTCTACCACGGTTTTTTCCGTCATGGACGGCCCAAAGAATGTCATGCAGCTGCGTCTCCGGCCCGCCCAGGACGAAAAGCCCATTTTCTTTCATGATATTTTGTCATAGAAGTAGGAGCCCACCACATCTATGATGATACCGGGTTTTGTCACAATTATCGTCATAGAAGTGTCATATGTATGACAACAATTTTTTTCGTTCGGCCCAAAATGTCACGGATGTGTCTTTTTTTGTAGTGTGAGGTGCCGGTAGCCTGCCCTTCATCTAGAGCTAAACACTCTTTTTGATTCACTAGAGCCTGGTACGCTGATTTAACAGAGTAGTTGTCTGACTTCTCATGTGCCCACGCAAGAAAATCTTCACCTCCTCCCCGCTGTAGCGGAATGTTCAGAATTGCTGTCACATCCGGTGCAATGAAATTTTCTCTTACTAGTTCCCTTCGCCAACTCTAGCTATCCGTATCAATCAACTCATCGACAGTGAGGACTGTCGCATTTGCTGGGCGTAGCATCGGTGACATTGTAACTGTAGAAGGGATCCACTTGTCCTCCCATACTGGTATAGAGGACCCATTACCGACCCGCTTCACCAGTCCCGCCTACAAGGCTTCACGGCCTGCCACAATTGCTCTCCACGTCGCCGAGGAGGAGTTCAGTACCGAGGCGTGCATGAAGTCTGTGTCAGGAAAATATCTCCCTTTCATTACCCTGGCACACAAGGAATCAAGATTTGTCATGAAGCGCCATCCATGCTTTCCTAGCAATGCCAAGTTAAAGATCCGTAGATCACGAAAGCCCATTCCGCCATTACACTTTGGTGTTGCAAGCTTGTCCCATGCGATCCAATGGAGTGATCTTCTGTCAATGGAACTCCCCCACCAGAATTTTGCCATGTTGGAGGTCAAATCCTTGCACACCTTCTTCGTCAAGAGAAAGCAACTCATGATGAATGTCGGTATTGCTTGGACAATAGATTTGAGAAGCGCTTCTCTCCCGGCGCAAGCAAAAAGCCTCTCCGACCAACCTTGCATATACCCGCGGGCTCTGTCCCCTAGGTACTCAAAGGTACTGCTGTTTATCTTACCAACAGCTGTCGGAAGACCGAGGTACCGCTCTGAAAAAGTCTCAACTGGAACACCAAGTGTTAGTTTCAGAACTTGTCTAAGAGGTGCGGGTGAGTTGGGACTGAAGAAGATTGAGCTTTTGCTTCTGTTAACACTCTGTCCCGACGCTTCCCCGTAGATCTCTAGAATTTCATTCAATCTTGTTGCACTCTCCGTGTCCGCCTTAATGAAAATAAGATTGTCATCGGCGAATAAGAGGTGGCTCACCCATGGTGCTCTGAAGTTCACCGTTATTCCTCGATCAACAAAGTTTCCATAGTGGTTCAGTAGCGATGAGAAGCCTTCGGCACAGAGCAGAAAAAGGTATGGGGACACTGGACATCCCTGCCGAAGCCCTCTCGATGGGTTAGAGAAGGGTCGCAGCTCACCGTTGACACGAGCTGAAAACCTCACTGAAGTGACACATTTCATAATCAGCCTGACCAAATCCGCATGGAACCCCAGTTTCAAAAGCATTGCTTCCAAGAAGTGCCACTCCACTCTATCGTAAGCCTTCATCATATCCAGCTTAACTGCACAAGTGTAATTTTTTCCTTTCTTCCGTCGCCTCATAGTGTGCACACTCTCGAAAGCGACGAGAACGTTATCCGTTATCAAACGACCCGGAACGAATGCACTCTGTTCTTCACTAACAATGTCAGTCATGCATAGCCGTAGCCTGTTAGCAATCACCTTGACTGCCAATTTATAAAGAACAGGGCAAAGTGCAATAGGACGGTACTTCGCTATGCTCTGGGGGTGACATACCTTGGGGATCAGTGTAATCGACGTGTCATTAAGACCCACTGGTAGTTCGCCACCATTGAGGAAAGCAAGCACCGCCTGAGTCACCTCATCCCGCAGCAACTTCCAATGGCGCTGGAAGAAGCCAGCGGTGAAACCGTCCACTCCGGGCACTTTGGATGGGGCCATCTGGAACAATGCATGGTGCACCTCCTCGGCCTCATATGGTTTGCATAGCATCTCATTCATCTCATGCGTTACCCTCGGTGGAACATACGATAACAGCGCGCTAGTGTCATTAGCACCTTGCGATGTATATAAAGCCTGGTAGAAAGCTTGGATTTCAGCTTTGTCCTCCGCCTCCTAGACACAAACAGAGCCATTAGCACGCTTGAGTCCCACAATCCTGTTTGTCCGCTTTCGTTTTCTGGCTTGAGCTTGAAAATATGCCGTATTACGATCTCCTTCTCGCAGCCATGGAACTCGGGAACGCTGTCTCAGCCATGTCTCCTCGAGGCGCATCGCCTCTCGGAGTTTTTGCATAACATTCTTCTCCTCATCCGTAGGGCCTCGGCCCACCGATCGTTGGCGCAGCTTGTCCAGTCGTTTTTGCAAGTTCCTGACTGTCCTTGTCAAACTGCCAAACTCGCGCGACCCCCAGGGCTCAAGTTGTCGCTGAAGTTGCCCTAGGGAGTCCATAATTCCTTGCAGCCCCGAAACGCGTGTCTGACCTCGCCAAGTCTGAGTAATGAGCTGCTCATAATCCTGGTGAGATTGCCAGACGTTCTCGTAACGGAACTGCTTGGAACTCGGTGGCCTATGTGAAAAGGCTCGGTTTCTGAACTCAGCTATAATGAAGCAGTGATCAGACTCCACCGCACACACATGCCTGACCCGTGTGTGTTCGAACTTCTGTCGAAACTCCTCATTAGCAAAGGCCCTATCGATCCGTGCTTTGACATTGGCATCTCCAGATTGCCGGTTGTCCCATGTATAGGCCACACCCGACCAACCAAGATCTTGGAGAGAACACTCATCCGTGACCTCTCGAAACTCCCTCATCTGCCACTCGGGGCGATCAGTTCCGTTGAAGTGTTCATGGGGATATAGAGTTTCATTGAAGTCTCCGGCGCACATCCACGCACCATGGGGAATGCTATGGAGTGTTCCAAGGAAGCGCCAGCTATGGTGACGATCGGATGCTCTTGGCGCTCCATAGAACCCTGTAAACCTCCACGCGTTCAAGCCCATGGTGTCTGAACTAACCATCACATCAATATGATTTTTACTGAAGATTTTAAGCTCAACCTTAATGGCATTGGACCAGAACAGCCCTATGCCTCCGCTTAGGCCGTCATTGTTTACTGCAAAACTGCCTGCAAACCCTAGAGTATGCCGCAGATCCTCGACTCGCTTTCCACTGATCTTCGTCTCCATGACAAAACCAGCACGGGCCCTTCTTGCTTCACAACATTGCGAAGCTCGCGAAATGCCTCGGGGTTCCCAAGCCCCCGGCAGTTCCAGCTTATGCAGCTGATTGGGACTGGCAGGGCTGCCCTGCAGCGCCCGCCGAATTTTCTGAAGTAGTTGGTGTGTCCCTCTTCTTTATGGGTGCACGTTCTCCTTCCCCCTCGTCCGTCTCTTCAACACCCCTTGCCACCATAGGATCGTATTGTATGATCGCGTTGGCCTGAGAGTTCTCCTGATCCTCAGTTGGCGCAGCGGGCATGATAACCTTTCTGTAAACTTGCTTTGGTGGTCGACCCTTCCTCTTATTTCTGTGTGCATTCTTCTTCTTAGGTGAGGTAACCTCAGGATTGGCATCCTTGGTCGAACTTGATTCAGGAACATCGCCTCGTCCACCTTGTTTTGAGTTGCTCTGGCTGGCTCCTGAGTTGTCGCTCGACCCGGTCCTCCTCTTATCCTCTGGCGCTCTGAGGCTTGTCTTGAACGGTAGGTCGCCGTTGTCATCCCAGTTCCCAGGCGTCGGGCACATCAAGTCAGCGTGGCCAAGGCGGCCACACGAAAAACAGAAATTTGGGACGTTCTCGTATTGTATGTCATACTAGTCGCGACCTCCCCGGGCCGCTGAATCAATGAGTATCCACCTCCGTAGAGGTTTGTTGACATCAATTGTAACCCTCGTCCTCAAGAAACTCCCCATGGGGTCAAACTGTGTTGATTGGGCGTTAGCATCGATCTGTTTCGCCACCGCCTGCCCTCGCTTTTCATTGCGGAGATTGAAGGGCAGGTTAAGAACCCTAGCCCAAAGCTGCAATTTGTTGAACTGCAGCTCGAACGGCTTCATACACTCGTTGAACTCCGAAAGAATCACTGCATGCTTACCAATATGCCATGGGCTTCCTTCCCAAACACGCTCGAGATCACGCTTGCATGCAAATTCTGCCACGAAGATGTTCTCCCCTGCGGACCGGAAAGACAGGCCCTTAGGGTTTCCCCATGCTGGCCGAAGGGCGTTGGAAATCGTCTGGATGTGGAACGTGTGTCGATGTAGGACTTTGCCCGCCAATGACCACTTCACCGGCTCACCATCGTCGGCGTCGTCGAGCACCAGCGGCGTAGCCTCCTCTTCCGTCAGATCCAACTTGCACATCGCCTCCTCCAGTCGCGCCCTCGCCGAGCGTGGCGAGAGAGCTCCCTCCTTCCCTTTTCCAGCATCGGATGGATTCATCCTCACGCCGCCCCAACGCGCCCCGCCGATCTAGATCTGACGTGCGCCGCCGTTTCCCCTCGAAACCCTAGTCGCCGCTCGGGAAGGCTCCTAAGTTTTCGGGGAACTTTTGTCTTTCCTTTCTTTCAACGACAATTGTACATGAACGTGGCAGGCTTCTTATGGTATATAGTATATGTGCATGTCTCCAATGAATATAGTATATCATTTTTTTATAATTGGGTATTTTTTGCGATGGGTTATATACTAATATAAAAAGAGTATACACTATGTTTTGCCAAGATAGTATACTACTTTTTGGTGAGCGGTTATATACTATATTTTATTGAGATGGTATACTGCTTTTTGTTGAGCGAGTATGTAGTATACTTTGCGCGGGGGGGGGGGGGGGGTATACTACTTTCATATGAGTGAGTATATACTACTCCCTCCGTTCCCAAATATAAATCTTTCTAGAGATTCCAACAAGTGACTACATACGGAACAAAATGAATGAATCTACATTCTAAAATATGTCTACATACATTCATATGTAGTATTTCATTTGAAATGTCTAAAAAGACTTATATTTAGGAACGGAGGGAGTACATTGCATTTTGCTGAGGGAGTATATACTATTTTTTTTCCGTGAGAGGGTACATACACTATTTTGAGTGTTACATAGAAAAAGTAATTAATCATACCTCAAATTAAAAAATAACCATAGGAGAGAGCAAACGTCCAGCAAGTATACACTTCCATATGAACAAGGAATATGTATCCATGAAATTGTACAATTTATGTAGAACAAGGTATATGTAAAAAAAGGTATATGTGTCCATGAAATATACTTCCTGTTGGTGCCGTGCCCGATCGCTGTCTAGCCCTAGCTCTCCTCTTTCTCTTTCTCTAGCCCGAAGCAAGCAGAAGAAGGGAGGAAGGAAGAAGACAGAGGACACGGGAGGGTTTTTTCAGGTGCTCGAACGCCACTTCCACGAGCACGAACTCGTCAAAACCTCACCAGTTACAACGATCATACGGGGCTTTATACCTGGGAGACGCTGGGAACGATCCCCACGCCCTCTACCCAGCAGGACGCCCGATCGGTCCGCTCTGGCCGCGGCCACCTCGACCTTGGGATCCGGCGCTCCTCGTCACGCTGCACACCGCGCCTACGGCGAACAACTACACTGGAGGCGGTGATTGGTACATGGACACCGGGGCTGCGGCTCACATGTTTGCTCATTCTGGTAATCTTGCCTCCTTCATTCCTGTCATTGCCGACCGCCGCATCATTGTCGGTGACGGTTCCACACTACCTATCACACATGTCAGACACACTTCTTTACCTTCTATTTTCATGCCTATTACTTTGTCTAACATACTTGTGTCACCTCATCTTATTAAGAACCTCATTTTCGTTCGTTGTTTAACTCGTGAAAATCCTGTTACTGTTGAACTTGACGAGCTTGATTTTTGTATCAAGGACGCTCGAACCAGGATGGTACTTCACCGATGTGACAGCCTCGACGAGCTCTATCCGGTGCATCCGCCGTCCACCTCCACCATCGCACCGGTTGCTCTCTCCGACGGCATCGATCTCTGTCATGCTCGTTTGGGTCATCCCAACCCCGTCACACTTCGTCATATTCATAGGAGTTTCAGTTTCAGTTGTAATAAGATAGAGGATCACACTTGTCATGCATGTCGTGTCGGCAAACATGTTCGCCTCCTGTTTAATAACTCCACCACCATAGCTTCTTTTCCTTTTTAGTTGATTCATAGCGATGTGTGGACCTCTTCGGTTCCTAGTAATTCGGGCTATTTATATTATCTGGTTATCCTTGATGATTTTTCTCACTATGTGTGGACGTTTCCTTTACGACGAAAGTCAGATGCACTCTCCACTTTGACGGCTTTTTACTCTTATGTCAGCACGTAGTTTGGGCGTCCCATCCTTGCTCTTCAGATTGACAATAGAAAAGAGTTCGACAACCTTGCTTTCCGCACTTTTCTGTCGCACCACAGCACAGCTTTTCGTCTCACATGCCCGTATACTTCACAGTAGAATGGTCGAGCCGAACGCGTCCTTCGCACACTGAACGACTGCGTTCGCACGCTCCTGTTCCATGCTAATGTGCCTCCTCGTTTATGGCCGGACACACTCGCCACTGCTTCACTTCTCCTTAACCTTCGCCCTTGCCGCCCACGGTGGAACTATGCACCTCACCATCTTCTCTCAGTACGCCCCCATCTTATGATGGCTTGCGTATTTTCGGGTGCCTTTGCTATCCTAGCACTGCCGACTCCGCTCCTCACAAACTCGCACCTCGTTCTGTCGCTTGCATCTTCATCGGCTATTCCTCCAACTCCAAGGGATATCGGTGCTACGATCCCGTCACCCATCGCTTGTTCACTTGCCGACACGTTTACTTTGATGAGCATGTGTTTCCATTTCAGCAGGTACCCCCGGCTGTTCCTCCTGCCACCGGTGACACGGGCTTCTCGATGCCGCTCCTAGGGAGCTCACGCGCCTCTCTTGGCCCGCCCCTGGCTTTGAGGCGCGCCCCCGCATGTGGCGCCTCCTACAATCACGACACTGGCGCCCCCCCCCCCCCCCCCCCGCGCCCCTAACGTTGGCGCCCGCGGCCCCCTCGGCGCCCCCCGCGCCTGTGGCCGGTCTGGTCACCCGCACCCGTACGGGCGTTTTTCCCCCGAGCTCGCATTACGCCGCGGATGACTACGTCCATGCGGCGTCCACCTCTGAGCCGTCGCCGTTGCCGTCCTCCGTTCGAGCCGCTCTTCGTGACCCGCCCTGGATGGTTGCGATGCAAGAGGAGTTTGACGCCCTATTGCGCAACCGGACGTGGCAGCTTGTTCCCCGTCCCTGGCATGCCAACGTGATTACCGGGAAGTGGGTCTTCAAACACAAGCTCTGTCCTGATGGTACCCTTGATCGCTATAAAGCGCACTGGGTCGTTCATGGCTTCTGACATTGTGCTGGCATTGACTTCACCGACACCTTCGCTCCGGTCGTCAAGCCTGGCACGACACGCACAGTTCTTCACCTTACGGTCTCCCGTGCTTGGCCGGTGCACCAAATGGATGTCTCCAACGCCTTCCTTCATGGTCACCTCGAGGAGCAGGTCTTCTATAAGCAGCCCACCGGGTTTGTTGACCCGACGCTTCCCGACCACGTGTGCCTGCTTTCGTGGTCCTTGTACGGACTCAAGCAGGCTCCGCGCGCTTGGTACTAGTGCATCGTGGCGTTTCTCCACCAGCTTGGGTTCCGCTCTACCCGCTCGGACGCCTCGCTCGTCGTCTATCATCAGGGCTCTGACACAGCCTACTTGATGCTCTATGTCAACGACATCATCCTGACGGCATGTACTGCTGGTCTTCTCAGTCAGCTCACGGCTCGTCTTCGTGCTGAGTTCGCCATCAAGGACTTGGGTCCTTTGCACTACTTCCTCGGTGTCGAGGTGGTGCACCGTCTGGATGGCTTCTTCCTTTATCAGCGGAAGTACGCTCACGAGCTCCTGGAGCGCGCCGGCATGCTTAACTGCAAGCCCGCCGCTACGCCTGTTGATACGAAGGCCAAGCCTTCTGCCCGGATGGTTCTCCTGCTCCGGATGCTGCTTTCTATCGGTCTATCGTTGGTGCTCTCCAGTACCTCACTCTGACTCGACCGGAGATCCAGTATGCCGTGCAGCAGGTGTGTCTTCATATGCATGCTCCTCGAGACGTTCACTGGGCTGCCGTTAAGCGGATTCTCTGCTATCTCCGTGTCACTATGGATCTTGGCGTCACGCTTCACACCTCCACCGACACCGCCCTCACCGCCTACTCCGATGCAGACTGGGCGGGCTGCCCTGACACTCGTCGCTGCACTTCGGGCTATTGTGTCTACCTTGGACCCTCACTTATCTCGTGGTCGTCCAAGCAGCAGCCTACGGTCTCTCGTTCCAGTGCTGAGGCTGAGTACCGTGCGATGGCCAACGCTGTCGCCGAGTGTTCGTGGCTTCGCCAGCTGCTTTAGGAGCTTTCTTGCCCTGTTGACCATGCCACGGTGGTCTACTGCGACAACGTCTCAGCGGTCTACCTCTCCGCTAACCCGGTGCATCATCGACGGACCAAGCATATTGAGTTGGATATTCATTTTGTTCGGGAACAGGTGGCCCTTGGCCATATTCGTGTTTTACACGTCCCTACTTCCCAATAATTTGCCGATATCATGACCAAGGGCTTGCCTACGGCGTCATTTGAGGAGTTCCGGTCCAGTCTTTGCGTCAGCCGCGGTGCTGCTTTGACTTCGAGGGGGTGTTGAGTATATGTGTTATGTGCATATTGTGTATTGGCCCTCCTCCTAGTTCCTTGTATAGTTGAGGTCTGAGGCCCACCTTTGTACATCATATATATACGTGCCTGTGCACGAAGAGCAATGCATAATGCAATGATAATCTCACACAACGGCGGAGCAGGGGGCGGAACAACCGGAGGATGAGGAAGCTGGTGGAGGCGCGGTGTGACGGCAGCGGTGCGTGGTGACTCGCCGAGGACGATGAAGCGAGCGGAGGCGGCGAACCCCAGGACAGCGCGGATCAGCGGGGCTCCGACGCCATGGGAGTTCGTCGTGGCGCGAGCACTCGGCGACTGGGGCACGGCACGGATGCAGCTGCGTGGTTGCGCCTGGAGTGCGAGGAAGCGGGCGGGGGCAGTGGCGCTGAGGCCCGCTAGACTCCGGTGGATGTGGCCCTTGGTTGCTGCTGTCCGCTAGTCTCTTCGTCCGGCGAATCGACGCCGGATTTGTAGGGTCCAACGGCGCGGGGTGGCTCTGGTGACCTTGCGCAAGGACGGCGCGCGTGGGGAAAATAACCACCATGGCCAACCTAGTGGCGTCCCTGGGGCTCGGCAATCACGATGGGGTTCGAACTTCGCGGCCCGTGACGAGGCGGCCGTCGGCGCCAGAGGTCGACTCCCCTGGTCAACGTCTCCTTCCTTCGAAGGTATGCATATACTATTGCTTCTACTCTGCTAACGCTATCCTTACATGGAAACCTGCATAAATCATGCTTATTAAGACTAAAATGTGAGTGTTGCTTTACTGGACAGAAGAAGAGGTTATTCTTCAGAGAATTATCGCGTTTCTTTTGGTTTGTAACCATCATCAATAACACATGGGCAACTATTCAGTAATCTGTGTACCTTACACTACTTCCTCGTGTTTGCACTGATATGTGGATTCCTCAAATTTTGAAGCAGCCTGAACGTTACCATCAGATTCTAATTCACTTTGCATGTCTCAAATTCTGTTGTATTTTTTCCTAGCTGATTTCTGAGTCAAGTTGTGATAAAGTAGTTAGCTTAGCTATGTACTGAAGTTAGTTTAGTTTGGTGTGTACCCGAGGTTCTGCTTAAAATAGTTACCATTGTATTAGACATATATTTGACATCTTATTTAGCAAGATATTCCTCGAGAATAGACACAGTTTTCATCTTGTCAACTACAACTCCGACGTACATTTTTTGCCTCCAAAATCGCCATGTCTCACTATACATTTTTTCTTAAATTTGCCCTCTCACTGTAAAACTTTTCTTAAATTTTCCTGGAAGATGGCAAATATACTTATCGAATCATTGCAAATTTTAGTTCTCGTATCATGAAAATTCATTATTTTTTGCCATGGCAACTTTTGATTTTTGGATCATGGCGCATTTTTACTGTTTTCTACCATGGCATTTTTTTGGTAGACCATGGAACAAATCTTATACTTTTTGCCATGTAAGCATCAAACATTTAGTTAATTGATCATGGCAAATTTAGTTAACACATCATAACAAACTTGCTTCCTGGAAGATGGCAAATATAGTTATCGTATCATGGCAAATTTAGTTCTCGGATCATGGCAAATTCATTGCTTTCTTGCCATGGCAACTTTTGATATTTTGAAATTGTCGTTGTAATTCTTTAAATTGTCAAAAACAACACAAAATAGCAAATATTGCCATGGCAAGTTTTGCTAATTATTTTACCTTTATTAACATGGCTATCCTAAATCCCCATGGCAATTTTTTAACTTTTATTGCCATGGCAAGTTACTATTTATTTGCCATGGCAAATTTACCTTTTATTAACATGGCAAATTTACTTAAATCCCCATGGCAATATCTAAGTTTTATTGCCATGGCAAGTTTTACTATTTATTTGACTTTTATTAACATGTCAAATTTACCTAAATCCCCATGGCAATATCAAACTTTTATTGCCATGGCAAGTTTTACTATTTATTTGCCATGGCTAATATACGATAATTAACATGGCAAATTTACCTAAATCCCCATGGCAATATTTAACTTTTATTGCCTTGGCAAATTTTACTTTTTATTTGCTATGGTTAATTTACCTTTATTAACACGGCAAATTTACCAAAATTCCCAAGGCAATTTTTAACTTTTATTGCCATGGCAAGATTTACTATTCATTTGATCTTTATTAACACGGCAGATTTTACTTTTATTTTTGCGTGCCAATTATTAATTTTTCTACACCATGGAAAAATTAACCTTTTTATTGCCATGGCAAATTTAGCTTTTATTTCCCATAATTTTTTATTTAAGTTACATGGCAATTTTAATTTTTGTCACTCATGGCAAACATACTTCTATGCAGCATGGCAAGTTTTACTTTTATTTTGCCATGGCAAAAATACTTAGAAAACACGGCAATTATTACTAAACAATAGATGGTGCATTTTTTGTTTTGTGCTTCGGCAAATTTATATAGTAAAAATAGAACACAAACTTTTAATCCATATTTTCTTCCATCATGGTACAGATGCAAACTGCCATGATTTTTTTTCCTTTTTGTGCCATTGCATATTCTTTTCTTGCCATCATGGTACAGATGCAAAATTTGTTTATAAAGATGATGGCAATTTTTGGTTTGAAACTATTGAGATTCTTTTAGTAGTATCTTGTTTTGCATTTTCTATCTATCATGACATTTTTTTTGAATTTTTCAGTGATGGCAAGTTCATATGCATCCACACTGCAAATTTGCCATGTTTTTGATTGGTAAACAACAAAAATTACCATGTCAAATTCATACATTTTGAAATCTTTGCAAATAAGATCTTTCTGGTTCACTCATATTATAGCGGAAGAGATCTCATGGTTCAATCATACTTTTTTTATTTTTGCAGCATTTTGTGACTTTTTTTTAGTGCATGGAAAATTCTAGCCTTTATTAGTCACATCCAATAGTGGGTTTTTTTGTCACAGTAAAAATTGGCACAACCTAGGCTTTTTTCACAACAAAAAGGCCTCTAGGCCTCCGAGGTAGGGTGTTCGGGCTGGGTGATTCTCGTCCCGAACGTATGCGTTCGATCGATGCCTCCCACGGGACTGAACGAATCGTTCGATCTGGGGCTCTCCCAGACCGAATGTTCGACAGTTATCGAGGTCCTTATTTGATCTGCTAGATTAGTGTATATATGCTACTGTTCAGTGCAGAGACACAAGTCAGGTAAACCAAGTTATTTCCTTGGGGCAAAAGTAGAAGGGAAGATTACATCTGGATGGAGGCTGTCGGATTCAGGGCTCCGCAGACCCAAGAAAGATTCAAACTCTGGGGTGTGTGCGAAGAACTCAATCTCCCCAGCCTACCAATTCGTCGCTCCCACAACCTAGATGAACGAGAAGGGAAAGAGACACGACAGTTTACCCAGGTTCGCGCCAGTGTAAGACCCTACTCCTGCTTTGTGGTGGATTAGCCTCGAGATGGGCTGAGGATTAACTAGTACAGAGGAAGAACAACCTCAGGAGGTCTGTTCTCTTGTGTTGGTGTGAGCTGGTGAGGGTTCGGATGGTTCGATCCCCTTCTATGGTGGTGGCTAAGCTATATTTATAGTGGCCTTGGTCCTCTTCCCCCAAAATGAAGGCGGGAAGGGATCCCACAACGGCTAAGTTTGAAAGGAGACAATTAGTACATCTTATCCTGATGAAGGATGGTCTTCGCCTGCAAAGCTTTTGGTCGTGACGTCGTGGTGGGCTCGGTGATGACCTTCGTCCTGCTGTCCTGGCGGTCTACATCTTGTAGCACGGAAATGGAAACCTTTGGTTGATTCATTGGGACTCTGCGCCTGCGCTTGCCTCCTTAGCACCAAAGTGGAAACCCGCTGTACTGCGCTCGCTGGCGCTCGCCTGGCCATGGTCATGATGGCTTGCGTCACCTTAACCTCACAAGGTGAGCGCCTGCATAGGAATCTCTGCTCCTCGGGAGCCGGTCTAGGGAGGCCGCTCCCTCTGGATGTCTTGGCGTCGTCTGCCTCGCGAGGCTTGGCCCCTCGCGAGGGTCTTGTGTTGTTGGTGCTGAAGGCGGGCTGTACCAAGCCGTTGATGGAGCCATGCCGTGGGCCGCAGGTAGGCAAGTCTGGGTACCCCGGTTCCCAGAACGCCGACAGTAGCCTCCGGGCCCAAGGCACTCTCGGACTTGGCTTCGAGGCGACGCCAAAATGTAAGGGCGAAGCGCCGCAGGCCCCAATCGCCTACGGACCGGGCCGACGCATGGCCCTTTATGGGACGTGGGCGCCTCCACTTCCCCACGCTGCCTCGACAATCGTTCGACTTGACAACAGCCTGCTGCATGCAAAAATATCATCTTTACTGGGGATCATGGAGGCCGGCGGTTGGCCTCCCTCTGGCTATAAATGGAGGGGGTGGAGCCCCCTACTCATCTCCGTCTTCCCGCTGCTTGCTCCTTCTTCTTCCTTCCTATTTTGCGGTCTCGTCAAAGCACCCATGGCACCGACAAGGAGGTTTTCCGCGGCGGAGAAGGGGAAGGCCCCCAAGGAGGGCCCAGGCTCGCCGTCGCCCAAGAGAGGCCTTGGCCGGCCCCGAAAGCATGCGGCGATGATACGTCTCCAACGTATCTATAATTTTTGATTGTTCCAAGCTATTATATTATCTGTTTTGGATGTTTATGTGCTTTATTATGCACTTTTATATTATTTTTGGGACTAACCTATTAACGCAGAGCCCAATGCCAGTTCCTGTTTTTTCCCTTGTTTTAGTGTTTCGAAGAAAAGGAATATCAAACGGAGTCGAAACGGAATGAAACCTTCTGGAGAAGTTATTTTTGGAAAGAAAGCAATCCGGGAGACTTGGAGTGCACGTCAGGAAAGCAACGAGGGAGGCACGAGGCAGGGGGCGCACCCTCCACCCTCGTGAGCCCCTCGTGGCTCCCCTGGCGTATTTCTTTGTAACGCCCGGATAATCATGCTACAGTAATCTCACGCTAATCTTGCCACGTCACCTCCGTTACTGTTGCTAACCTCGCAGCATTTCGAAACGGAGTCAAATTCAAATTTAAAATTAAATCAAACGATAAAAGTTTTCAAACATCAAAACAAAAATGTTCGGTGGGTGCCAAATAATACACTGGTAATTATTGTGGAGAAAACTCCTTTTTAGAAAATGCCTAAGTATTTTAAAATGGATTAAAAGGTGAAAGAAAATAAATAAAAGAAAATGCGAAAAAAGCCCCCCCACTAGACCTGGCCCAACTGGGCCAAACCCCAGCCGCCCGAATGGGCCGGCCCACCCCGCGCCCCCCCTCTCACCTTATCCCCTCAACCCCCCACTCTCCACCGACAGTCACCCCAACTCCCCCCCGAAATATCTCCTCTGCCTCCCCCGATCTGGATCGAGGAGGCCGTCGCCGTCGCGCTCGACCCCGTGCCGCCTCGCCCTCGCCGGAGCACGCCCCCGCCGGCCTGCTTCCCCCTTCTCCGCCTCGCCCATCGTCCCCGTCACCCTCCCCGCGCCCCGCTGCCAGACCCCCTACGGCCACAGTAAGCACCGCCGCGCCTCGCCCCCTCCTCTCTCCCTCGTCCCCTCTCCTCTCGGTCACCGCCGCCCCGCTCGCGCTCCGGCGCGCCCCCGCCGCGCCTGGCCACGCACCGCGCTCGCCCGCTCCAGCCGCTGGCTGCGCCCGTCGCCCCGCGCCGACGCGCCTCGCCAGTGCACGCGCTCCCGTGGGCCGCGCCCAGCCCCAGCTCCGGCCACCGCCCCTGCTACCTCCTCGAACGGCGACGCCGTCGTCCACCTACCGGCAACCCGGCGGCCCCCGTTCGCCCCTCCAGACGCGTGCGAGCGTGGGGCAGCTCGCTGGTGCCCTCCACAGCCGCCGGCCGCCGCTCCCCGAGCCATCTTCAGCCGCCGGCGCCCGCTGCAGATGCGCCCACGCATCCCACGCTGATGTGGCGGGGCGTGCCCCCTTATGACACTGGCAATGGGCCCCGCGGCCCTAGTTGACTGGTCAACTGGCCCGGTTGACCAGCTGACTGGGCAGTTGACCCAGGTCAACAGGGACCCACTAGTCAGCCTCACTGGTGCTCCTCTGGTGCACTGCACCGGGTGCACCCAGTTTTTAACTGCTGATTTTCGAAAATAAAAATAAAAATAAAAATAAAATAATAAATAAAATAAATTAATAATAATAATAAATTAATTAATTAATAAAAAAAAAGAAAAAAAATAAAATAATTAATAATAATAATAATAAGAATAAATTAATTAATAAAAATTAATAAATAAATAAAATAAAAATAAAAATAAATTTAATTAATTAATTAATTAACGAAATTAATTAAGTTAATTAATCCTGTTTAAATTAATTAAACCGTAATTATTTAGCTAAACACTAATTAACCTAAACAGTGAATGACAGGTGGGTCCCACTGGACCCACATGTTAGTTTGACTTAGTCAACCCCTGTTGACTGCTGATGTCAGCATGACATCATGCTGATGTCATAAATCCAAATTTCGAATTAAATTAAATAATTAATTAAATTCCAGAAATTAGTAAAATCTTTAGAAAATCATATCTTTTAATCCATAACTCGGATTAAAATATTTTCAACATGAAAGTTGCTCAGAACGACGAGACGAATCCGAATACGCAGTCCGTTCGTCCACCACACCTCCCTAACCTATCGAACTAGCAACTTTCCCCCTCCGGTCCGTTTGTCCGAAAACGCGAAACATCGGGAATACTTTCCCGGATGTTCCCCCCCTTCGCCGGTACCACCTACTGTCGCGTTAGGACACACCTCGCACTGTTCGTTGTCATGTCACGCATCGTCATGCTTATGTTTGCATTGTATTTACTGTTTCTTCCCCCCTCTTCTCTCCGGTAGACTACGAGACCGACACTGCTGCTGCCCAGTTCGACTACGGAGTTGACGACCCCTCCTACTTGCCAGAGCAACCAGGCAAGCCCCCCCTTGATCACCAGATATCGCCTATTCTTCTCTATACTGCTTGCATTAGAGTAGTGTAGCATGTTACTGCTTTCGATATCCTATCCTGATGCATAGCCTATCCTTGCTACTACTGTTGTTACCTTTACCTGCAATCCTACATGCTTAGTATAGGATGCTAGTTTTCCATCAGTGGCCCTACATTCTTGTCCGTCTGCTGTGCTATACTATCGGGCCGTGATCACCTGGGCGGTGATCACGGGTATATACTTATATACTATATACATGACACATGTGATGACTAAAGTCGGGTCGGCTCGTAGGAGTACCCGCAAGTGGATCTTTGTGGCGGAGCGACAGGGCAGGTTGAGACCGCCTAGGTGAGAGGTGGGCCTGGCCCTGGTCGGCGTTCGCGGATACTTAACACGCTTAACGAGATCTTGGTATTTGATCTGAGTCTGGCCATTTGGTCTATACGCACTAACCATCTACGCGGGAGTAGTTATGGGTATCCCGGCGTCGTGGTATCAGCCGAAGCCTTCTTGACGTCAGCGACTGAGTGGCGCGCGCCGGATTGGACTGGAACGCCACTAGGCTAGGTCTGCTTCCGGCCGCGTACGCAACGTGCAGGTGTGCATAGGGCGATGGGCCCAGACCCCTGCGCGCATAGGGTTAGACCGGCGTGCTGACCTCTCTGTTGTGCTTAGGTGGGGCTGCGACGCGTTGATCTTACGAGGCCGGGCATGACCCAGAAAAGTGTGTCCGGCCAAATGGGATCGAGCGTGTTGGGTTATGTGGTGCACCCCTGCAGGGAAGTTTATCTATTCGAATAGCCGTGTCCCTCGGTAAAAGGACGACCCGGAGTTGTACCTTGACCTTATGACAACTAGAACTGGATACTGAATAAAATACACCCTTCCAAGTGCCAGATACAACCCGGTGATCGCTCTCTAACAGGGCGACGAGGAGGGGATCGCCGGGTAGGATTATGCTATGCGATGCTACTTGGAGGACTTCAATCTACTCTCTTCTACATGCTGCAAGATGGAGATGGCCAGAAGCGTAGTCTTCGACAGGACTAGCTATCCCCCTTTTATTCTGGCATTCTGCAGTTCAGTCCACTGATATGCCCCTTTACACATATACCCATGCATATGTAGTATAGCTCCTTGCTTGCGAGTACTTTGGATGAGTACTCACGGTTGCTTCTCTCCCTCTTTTCCCCCTTTCCTTTCTATCTGGTTGTCGCAACCAGATGCTGGAGTCCAGGAGCCAGACGCCACCGTCGACGAAGACACCTACGACACTGGAGGTGCCTACTACTACGTGCAGCCCGCTGACGACGATCAGGAGTAGTTAGGAGGATCCCAGGCAGGAGGCCTGCGCCTCGTTCGATCTGTATCCCAGTTTGTGCTAGCCTTCTTAAGGCAAACTTGTTTAACTTATGTCTGTACTCAGATATTGTTGCTTCCGCTGACTCGTCTGTGATCGAGCACTTGTATTCGAGCCCTCGAGGCCCCTGGCTTGTATTATGATGCTTGTATGACTTATTTATGTTTAGAGTTGTGTTGTGATATCTTCCCGTGAGTCCCTGATCTTGATCGTACACATTTGCGTGCATGATTAGTGTACGGTCAAATCGGGGGCGTCACAAGTTGGTATCAGAGCCGACTGCCTGTAGGAATCCCCCTTTCCACACTCCTTGGCCGAAGTCGAGTCTAGACATTACAAAACTTTTACTAACATGGCTGTGTGTCTTACGGGCCCACGTCGCCATTGGGTGGTACTAGGATCTTTTACTCCTCGACCTTTACTCTGGGACTCTGAACTCTCTTCTACTCGGGTTAAACGAATTTACTACTCTAACACTAGGATCCGTGACCGCATTCACCCCAAAGTTGGATAAGCCATAGTTGTTTCTTAGAGTAGTATTTTGAACAATTCACACACTGTCATTTGACTCCTTTGAAACGTCTTTGCTTTCAGATGGAACCCACGAGGCAGGTCGTTCGCCACACGACGGCCATTGGTGCCTCGGGATCACCTGCGGTGCTAGCTGAGATGATGACCTATCTGGGTTATCGCTGGCACCCTGAGTACACCGTCTACGAGGAGTACCAGGACTTTAACCAGGAGCAGTACCGTGCCATCGTCCACCTCTACTCTCGGGAGTATGACTCCACTACTGTGCTGCACACCGCACATGGAGTTGGTGTGACCATCGATATGGCTGTCCACGATGCTGCCTATGCTGCTCTGACACGTCTTCGTGGAGAGTATCAGGAGTTGGACACCTCCCCTTTCAGGCACATTGCTATCGCATCTGATGTTGGTGCGGAGGGATACTATACTGCTGCCTACTCCACTGTCACCCGAGAGCCCTTCTACCATCAGAACCTGGTTCTGCATGCTGATGGGCTGGATCGAGCTAACCGAGCTCTTCGCCACGAGATGTACACCACCCGTCAGCACCTTTACCGTGCTCTGACGCTGCTGCACCCCTTTGTCCGATCTGGACAGGTACCGCGTACTGCGATCTACCCAGCCAGGACCGTGATGCCCCACGGTGTCGGTTGGCCAGAGGTGGGAGGCTACTCTCCCGCACTTGGTCCTCTTCTGCCACCTGAGCGTCGGGCTCTACACCTGAGTATCCGCGGCCCCCAGTCTGCTGACGTGGAGGGCTATCCGTTGCCTCACTACCAGCTGTCGGGCTACGATTACCTCCACAGTACCTCTTGGGACTGATGTAGTCTTGCTTAGTTAAGTATTAGTTGCAGTCGCCGCGAGCCTGTGTGCCGCCTATGATGTTTTAGTCTATGTACTGAACTCTGTGTACTGAACTCTATGCATGACCCCTTTTGTAAGTTATGCCGACTACTA
Organism: Triticum aestivum; assembly: GCF_018294505.1. NCBI lineage: Eukaryota > Viridiplantae > Streptophyta > Magnoliopsida > Poales > Poaceae > Triticum > Triticum aestivum. Next base: position 238,265,430 of record NC_057805.1, read on the forward strand.
TGTAGTAGCTATCGTGCTCCTCTCGTTATGCATGTTTCATCATGAATGATTCTTGTCTTTGCAATATTTCCCAATGCTGAACTACCCCTGTTATATATTAGCAGGATGGTTAGACCAGGTGGTCGTGGTCGTGGTGGCGATGCCCCACCACCACCTGAGTACATGGCTGGTATGATCCAACAGTTTGAACTGAACCGCCAGTTCATGGAAAATATGATGGCTCAGTTTCCTCGCCCCAATATGAACCAGCAGCCAGCCCAAGTGACTCTTCAAGATTTCATACGCCTCAACCCAACCATCTACCGCAGCTCAACTCAGCCTCTGGATGCTGATGACTGGCTCCGTGACATCACCTATGAGATGGAGTCTGCCGATGTAGCCCCTGCCAGCTATGTCAACTTTGCTTCCTTCTTTCTGAAGGGACCCGCAGCTCAATGGTGGGACAGCCACAGGCGTACTCTGCCAGCTGGAACAATCATCACATGGCCAGACTTCCAAGCTGCTTTCCGTGCCCGCTTCATTCCTCAGGGAGTCATGGACCGGAAGAAGCGTGAGTTCCGCAACCTCACCCAAGGCAACAAAACTGTTGAAGCTTATCAGCGGGAGTTTCTGGACTTGTCTCGTTATGCTGAAGAGGACATTGCAACTGATGCACGCAGACAGGAGAAGTTCCGTGATGGCCTTCAAGCTGACATCAAGCTCGCACTTCTAGTGCATGACTTTGCTGATTTCGCCACCTTGGTGAACAAGGCCATCAATGTCGAAACTGGTCTGCAGGAATACCAGAGCTCTCACAGGCGCAACCGTGACACGGGCTCATCTTCGGGCCCGCCCTCACAGAAGCGTAAGATATGGATCCCGAACAGCATGTACCGTCCAAATGCATCTGCCCCAAGGCAGACCTATGCTGCACCTCGTCTGCCTCCACCACCATCTAGGCAGTCAAGACTTCCAGCTCCACCATCCCAAGCTCCTGTTCCCACTCCGAATAATGGCTTGTGCTTCAGGTGTGGTCAACCAGGACACCGTGCTAGAGAATGCAACCAGAACCAGAATCAACTGGCCCTTCCAGCAACTGGCCGTGGTAACAATCAGCCCCGCAACAACAATGCTAAGTCTTATGGTCGTGCTCATGCCAACCACGTTGATCTCAACGAAGCTCAAGACCAGCCTGCTACTGTGATGGGTACACTCCTCGTAAATTCAGTACCAGCATCCGTTTTATTTGATACAGGTGCATCGCATTCATTCATGTCAGAAGATTTTGCATACAAGCACGACGTTAAATGTGAGGAGATGAACACCTCGGTACTGGTCAAAACCCCCGTGGGACAGTGTCAAACCTCCTTGGTTGGCATCGATGTCCCCGTGGAAATCGAAGGGCTGGAATTCTATGCCTCTCCCATTATCCTGAAGTCGTCTAACATCGACCTCATTTTGGGTATGGATTGGTTGAAAGCGCATACTGCTTCTATAGTTTGCGCCACTAAAACCGTCCATCTGCTACACCCTTCAGATGAAATAGTTGCTTACCAAGCTCATCTGGTGCAAAATGCCGAGGCAAGGCTCTATGCATTGAATGCATTGAACGCTGCACCACTCGAGGGCATTGAAAACATTCCCGTCGTGCGTGAATTCCTCGACGTCTTCCCTGAAGAACTTCCAGGGATTCCCCCTGCTAGAGCTGTCGAATTCATCATCGACTTGAAACCAGGCACCACTCCTATAGCCAAGCGACCCTACAAAATGCCGCCGCATGAACTCCTTGAGCTTAAGGAGGAAATCGACAAATCTCTTCGCAAAGGATTCATTCGCCCAAGTTGCTCTCCTTGGGGAGCACCTTCTCTCTTTGTCAAGAAGAAGGATGGGACAAACCGGTTAGTTCAAGACTACCGTCCTATAAACCAAGCTACCATTCAGAATAAATACCCTCTTCCTCGGATCAATGATCTGTATGATCAACTGGCGGGTTCGTCAGTGTTCTCTAAGCTCGACTTGAGGTTGGGCTACCACCAGATCCGTGTTCGCGAAGAGGATATCCCAAAGACCGCCTTCGTGACTCGCTATGGTTCATACGAGTACACCGTCATGTCTTTCGGTTTAACCAATGCTCCAGCCACCTTCTCTCGTCTGATGAACTATATATTCATGGATTACCTCGACAAGTTCGTCGTGGTTTATCTGGATGATATCCTGGTATTTTCCAAGAACGAAGAAGAACATGCTGAACATCTTCGACTTGTGCTGGAAAAGCTACGAGAGCATCAACTATATGCCAAGTTCTCCAAATGTGAATTCTGGCTACCGGAAGTAACCTATCTTGGGCATGTCATCTCTAAGGATGGTATTGCCGTCAACCCTGAGCGAGTTCAGGCTATTCTTGATTGGACTCCTCCCAAGAACGTTAAGCAAGTCAGAAGTTTTCTCGGTCTCGCCAGCTATTGCCGTCGATTCGTCGAGAACTTCTCCAAGATCGCCAGGCCTCTGACTAACCTGTTGCATAAGGGCGTCAAGTTCCAATGGACAGACAAATGTCAGGAAAGTTTCCAGGCACTCAAAGACAAGTTGACTTCTGCTCCAGTTCTAGCTCCACCTGATACTAAGAAGGACTTTGTCATTTACTGCGACGCTTCCCGTCAAGGATTAGGCTGTGTCCTAATGCAAGACCGCAAAGTGATTGCTTATGCCTCTCGGCAATTGCGCCCTCACGAAGAGAACTACCCAGTTCACGACCTCGAACTTGCTGCTGTCATTCATGCGCTGAAGCAGTGGCGACATTACCTTCTCGGTAATCGTTGCGAGATCTTCACTGACCACCAAAGTCTGAAGTATCTGTTTACTCAGCCAGATCTGAACCTCCGTCAGCAGAGATGGATGGAGCTTGTTGCAGACTTTGACTTGGGTATTTCCTATACGCCAGGCAAGGCTAATGTAATGGCTGATGCCTTGAGCCGCAAGTCTTACTGCAACCACCTCCAGGTTCACAAAGTTCAGCCCTCGCTTGTTGAAGAATTCAGGAAGCTGAACCTCCATATTGTTCCTCCGGGTGCACTCGCTCCCCCTCCTAAGGAGTTTGGCAAGGTGAACCTCCACGTTGTTACCCAGGGTTCCCTCAATACCCTAGTTGCTAAACCAGATCTCGTGGATAGCATCAAAAGGCTACAGAAGTATGACTCTGAAGCCCACAAGATTAAGCGCTACCTCGCAGAAGGAAAGCCCTCATTCTTCACCATTGCTGAAGATGGCACCCTATACTTCAAGGGCCGCCTAGTGGTGCCATGTGCAGAGAAAAACCTGGATATGACACAGGAAGTTATGAAAGAAGCTCATGATACGCCTCTATGTATCCATCCTGGTAGTACAAAGATGTACCAAGACATCCGTCAGAGATTCTGGTGGTCTAATATGAAGCAAGACATTGCTCGTTATGTTGCTGAGTGTGACGTTTGCCGTCGTATCAAAGCAGAACATCAAAGGCCTGCTGGAACTCTGCAACCTATCTCTATTCCTGAATGGAAATGGGACCATGTTGAGATGGACTTCGTCACTGGATTTCCCAAATCACAGAAAGGTAATGATGCTATTCTTGTCGTCATTGACCGGCTTTCCAAAGTTGCACATTTTCTGGCGGTCAAAGAAACGATCACTGCTAGTCAGTTGGCAACGCTCTATATGTCCAGGATTGTTTCACTCCACGGTATTCCATTGGTTATCAGCTCAGACCGTGGTAGCTTATTCACTTCAAGATTCTGGGCAAGTTTCCAAGAAGCTATGGGAACTCATCTGTCATTCAGTACTGCGTTTCATCCTCAATCGCAAGGGCAAGTTGAACGCGTCAACCAAGTTCTCGAAGACATGCTTCGAGCTTGTGTTATTTCCTTCGGCAAGAAATGGGAGGAATCTCTCCCGTATGCTGAGTTCTCTTATAATAATAGCTATCAAGCTAGTCTGAAGATGGCCCCCTTCGAAGTGTTATATGGACGAAAGTGCCGAACCCCTCTGAACTGGTCAGAAACTGGGGAACGTCCACTCTTCGGTCCGGATATTATCCAAGATGCCGAAGAACAAGTCCGCATTATCCGTGAGAATCTCAAGACTGCTCAGTCACGTCAGAAGAGTCAGTATGACCGTCATCATAAAGACATGGTCTATCAACCGGGCGAAAAGGCTTATCTTCGAGTCACACCTATGAAGGGTGCTCACCGCTTCGGGATCAAGGGCAAACTAGCTCCTCGCTATATTGGCCCATTCACTATTCTCGAAAGGAGTGGAAAAGTGGCATACCAACTGGAGCTACCGCCGAACCTTTCTCAGGTTCACGATGTGTTCCATGTGTCACAGCTCCGCCGTTGCTTCAAGGACCCAATCCGAGCTGTGGATCATGAATTGCTCGAATTGCAGCAAGACCTCTCCTATAAGGAGCATCCAGTCCGCATTCTCGACCAAGCTGAACGCCGCACACGTCAGAAGGCGATCAAGTTTCTCAAAGTCCAGTGGTCGCACCATTCTGAAGATGAGGCCACTTGGGAACGAGAGGATCGTCTGCGCGAGGAATACCCCGCACTGTTTCCTTCTAACTCCTAAATCTCGGGACGAGATTTCTTGTAGTGGAGGAGATTTGTAACGCCCGGATAATCATGCTACAGTAATCTCACGCTAATCTTGCCACGTCACCTCCGTTACTGTTGCTAACCTCGCAGCATTTCGAAACGGAGTCAAATTCAAATTTAAAATTAAATCAAACGATAAAAGTTTTCAAACATCAAAACAAAAATGTTCGGTGGGTGCCAAATAATACACTGGTAATTATTGTGGAGAAAACTCCTTTTTAGAAAATGCCTAAGTATTTTAAAATGGATTAAAAGGTGAAAGAAAATAAATAAAAGAAAATGCAAAACAAAACAAAAAAACAAAAGCCCCCCCACTGGACCTGGCCCAACTGGGCCAAACCCCAGCCGCTCGAATGGGCCGGCCCACCCCGCGCCCCCCTCTCACCTTATCCCCTCAACCCCCCACTCTCCACCGACAGCCACCCCCACTCCCCCCCGAAATATCTCCTCTGCCTCCCCCGATCTGGATCGAGGAGGAGGCCGTCGCCGTCGCGCTCGACCCCGCGCCGCCTCGCCCTCGCCGGAGCACGCCCCCGCCGGCCTGCTTCCCCCTTCTCCGCCTCGCCCGTCCTCCCCGTCACCCTCCCCGCGCCCCGCTGCCAGACCCCCTACGGCCACAGTGAGCACCGCCGCGCCTCGACCCTCCTCTCTCTCCCTCGCCCCCTCTCCTCTCGGTCACCGCCGCCCCGCTCGCGCTCCGGTGCGCCCAGACGCGCCCCCGCCGCGCCTGGCCACGCACCGCGCTCGCCCGCTCCAGCCGCTGGCTGCGCCCGTCGCCCCGCGCCGACGCGCCTCGCCTGTGCACGCGCGCCCGTGGGCCGCGCCCAGCCCTAGCTCCGGCCACCGCCCCTGCTACCTCCTCGAACGGCGACGCCGTCGTCCACCTACCGGCAACCCGGCGGCCCCCGTTCGCCCCTCCAGACGCGCGCGAGCGTGGGCAGCTCGCTGGTGCCCTCCACAGCCGCCGACCGCCGCTCCCCGAGCCATCTTCATCCGCCGGCGCCCGCGGCAGATGCGCCCACGCATCCCACGCTGATGTGGCGGGGCGTGGCCCCTTATGCCACTAGCAATGGGCCCCGCGGTCCTAGTTGACTGGTCAACTGGCCCAGTTGACCAGCTGACTGGGCAGTTGACCCAGGTCAACAGGGACCCACTGGTCAGCCTCACTGGTGCACCTCTAGTGCACCCAGTTTTTAACTGCTGATTTTCGAAAATAAAAATAAAAATAAAAATAAAAATATAATAATAAATAAAATAAATTAATAATAATAGTAATAATAAGAATAAATTAATTAATAAAAATAATAAATAAAATAAAAATAATAAATAAAATAATAAATAAAATAAATTAATAATAATAATAAGAATAAATTAATTAATAAAAATTAATAAATAAAGAAAATAAAAATAAATTTAATTAATTAATTAATTAACGAAATTAATTAAGTTAATTAATCCTGTTTAAATTAATTAAACAGTAATTATTTAGCTAAACACTAATTAACCTAAACAGTGAATGACAGGTGGGTCCCACTGGACCCACATGTCAGTTTGACTTAGTCAACCCCTGTTGACTGCTGATGTCAGCATGACATCATGCTGATGTCATAAATCCAAATTTCGAATTAAATTAAATAATTAATTAAATTCCAGAAATTAGTAAAATCTTTAGAAAATCATATCTTTTAATCCGTAACTCGGATTAAAATATTTTCAACATGAAAGTTGCTCAGAACGACGAGACGAATCCGAATACGCAGTCCGTTCGTCCACCACACCTCCCTAACCTATCGAACTAGCAACTTTCCCCCTCCGGTCCGTCTGTCCGAAAACGCGAAACATCGGGAATACTTTCCCGGATGTTCCCCCCCTTCTCCGGTACCACCTACTGTCGCGTTAGGACACACCTCGCACTGTTCATTGTCATGTCACGCATCGTCATGCTTATGTTTGCATTGTATTTACTGTTTCTTCCCCCTCTTCTCTCCGGTAGACTACGAGACCGACACTGCTGCTGCCCAGTTCGACTACGGAGTTGACGACCCCTCCTACTTGCCAGAGCAACCAGGCAAGCCCCCCCCTTGATCACCAGATATCGCCTATTCTTCTATATACTACTTGCATTAGAGTAGTGTAGCATGTTACTGCCTTTCGATATTCTATCCTGATGCATAGCCTATCCTTGCTACTACTGTTGATACCTTTACCTGCAATCCTACATGCTTAGTATAGGATGCTAGATTTCCATCAGTGGCCCTACATTCTTGTCCGTCTGCTGTGCTATACTATCGGGCCGTGATCACCTGGGCGGTGATCACGGGTATATACTTATATACTATATACATGACACATGTGATGACTAAAGTCGGGTCGGCTCGTAGGAGTACCCGCAAGTGGATCTTTGTGGCGGAGCGACAGGGCAGGTTGAGACCGCCTAGGTGAGAGGTGGGCCTGGCCCTGGTCGGCGTTCGCGGATACTTAACACGCTTAACGAGATCTTGGTATTTGATCTGAGTCTGGCCATTTGGTCTATACGCACTAACCATCCACGCGGGAGTAGTTATGGGTATCCCGGCGTCGTGGTATCAGCCGAAGCCTTCTTGACGTCAGCGACTGAGTGGCGCGCGCCGGATTGGACTGGAACGCCACTAGGCTAGGTCAGCTTCCGGCCGCGTACGCAACATGCAGGTGTGCATAGGGCGATGGGCCCAGATCCCTGCGCGCATAGGGTTAGACCGGCGTGCTGACCTCTCTGTTGTGCTTAGGTGGGGCTGCGACGCGTTGATCTTACGAGGCCGGGCTTGACCCAGAAAAGTGTGTCCGGCCAAATGGGATCGAGCGTGTTGGGTTATGTGGTGCACCCCTGCAGGGAAGTTTATCTATTCGAATAGCCGTGTCCCTCGGTAAAAGGACGACCCGGAGTTGTACCTTGACCTTATGACAACTAGAACTGGATACTGAATAAAATACACCCTTCCAAGTGCCAGATACAACCCGGGGATCGCGCTCTAACAGGGCGACGAGGAGGGGATCGCCGGGTAGGATTATGCTAAGCGATACTACTTGGAGGACTTCAATCTACTCTCTTCTACATGCTGCAAGATGGAGGCTGCCAGAAGCGTAGTCTTCGACAGGACTAGCTATCCCCCTTTTATTCTGGTATTCTGCAGTTCAGTCCACTGATATGCCCCTTTACACATATACCCATGCATATGTAGTGTAGCTCCTTGCTTGCGAGTACTTTGGATGAGTACTCACCGTTGCTTCTCTCCCTCTTTTCCCCCTTTCCTTTCTATCTGGTTGTCACAACCAGATGGTGGAGTCCAGGAGCCAGACGCCACCGTCGACGAAGACACCTACGACACTGGAGGTGCCTACTACTACGTGCAGCCCGCTGACGACGATCAGGAGTAGTTAGGAGGATCCCAGGCAGGAGGCCTGTGCCTCGTTCGATCTGTATCCCAGTTTGTGCTAGCCTTCTTAAGGCAAACTTGTTTAACTTATGTCTGTACTCAGATATTGTTGCTTCCGCTGACTCGTCTATGATCGAGCACTTGTATTCGAGCCCTCGAGGCCCCTGGCTTGTATTATGATGCTTGTATGACTTATTTATGCATTAGAGTTGTGTTGTGATATCTTCCCGTGAGTCCCTGATCTTGATCGTACACATTTCGTGCATGATTAGTGTACGGTCAAATCGGGGGCGTCACATTCTTCCTCCTATATATACCAATATACCCTAAAACCTTCGGGGAACAGAATAGATCGGGAGTTTCGCCGCCACAAGCCTCTGTAGCCACCAAAACCCAACCGGGACCCTGTTCCGGCACCCTGCCGGAGGGGGGGGGGACCCTCACCGGTGGCCATCTTCATCATCCCGTCGCTCTCCATGACGAGGAGGGAGTAGTTCACCCTCGAGGCTGAGGGTATGTACCAGTAGCTATGTGTTTGATCTCTCTCTCTCTCTCTCTCTCTCTCTCTCTCTCGTGTTCTTGAGATGATACGATCTTGATGTATCGCGAGCTTTGCTATTATAGTTGGATCTTATGATGTTTCTCCCCCTCTACTCTCTTGTAATAGATTGAGTTTTCCCTTTGAAGTTATCTTATCGGATTGAGTCTTTAATGATTTGAGAACACTTGATGTATGTCTTGCGTGGGATAACGGTGGTGACAATGGGTTATTCTATTGATTCACTTGACGTATGTTTTGGTGATCAACTTGCGGGTTTCGCCCATGAACCTATGCATAGGGGTTGGCACATGTTTTCGTCTTGACTCTCCGGTAGAAACTTTGGGGCACTCTTTGATGTTCTATGTGTTGGTTGAATAGATGAATATAAGATTGTGTGATGCATATCGTATAATCATACCCATAGATACTTGAGGTGACATTGGAGTATCTAGGTGACATTAGGGTTTTGGTTGATGTGTGTCTTAAGGTGTTATTTTACTACGAACTCTAGGGCTATTTGTGACACTTATAGGAATAGCCCAATGGATCGATCGGAAAGAATAACTTTGCGGTGGTTTCGTACCCTACCATAATCTCTTCGTTTGTTCTCCGCTATTAGTAACTTTGGAGTGACTCTTTGGTGCATGTTGAGGGATAGTTATATGATCCAATTATGTTATTATTGTTGGGAGAACTTGCACTAGTGAAAGTATGAACCCTAGGACTTGTTTCCTAGCATTGCAATACCGTTTATTCTCACTTTTATCGCTTGCTACCTTGCTGTTTTTATATTTTCAGATTACAAAAACCTATATCTACCATCCATATTGCACTTGTATCACCATCTCTTTGCCGAACTAGTGCATCTATACAATTTACCATTGTATTGGGTGTGTTGGGGACACAAGAGACTCTTTGTTATTTGGTTGCAGGGTTGTTTGAGAGAGACCATCTTCATCCTACGCCTCCCACGGATTGATAAACCTTAGGTCATCCACTTGAGGGAAATTTGCTACTGTCCTACAAACCTCTGCACTTGGAGGCCCAACAACGTCTACAAGAAGAAGGTTGCGTAGTAGACATCAGGCGACTCCGGCGGCGGCCCCTCGGGGGCGCGGGTGCACTCCTTCAATGGTCGGCGCTGCCTCTGGCAGCCGCGGTGGAGCTTCTTCCTGCGGCAGGGGCTACCACAGACGGGGTGACCTCGGCGATGGGGGGAGGCGCGCGGTGATCGTCCGGCCGCCACTATCGCGCTCCCACTCAGCCGACACGCTTCTGGAATTCGTCGTGTGGTCGGAGAGGCCAGCGGGCATCTGGTTCCAGATTCCGCGTTCCTTCGTGAGCGCGCTACCGGCGGAGGGCCTGGTGGCCTCTGGCTGTAGGGCGACGGCTGTGGCAGGAAGGCCTCATGGGTGGATGTTGAAGTCACCACCGCTGGCAATGTGTTCCTGAACCACGGGTGGCAGCCGTTTGCCCGCGCGCGTGGCCTGCATGGGAGGTGCATCCTCCACTTCAGGTACGACGGCGTCACGACCCTCTATCTCAGGGTCTTCGGGGAAGGCAGCCGGCGCCTGGGGTGCTGCCTGGAGAGCGAGCGACGACGAGGATGATAGCGACGGTGCCATTGCTGGCGGTGAGCTTGCCCTTGGCGACAGCCGCGCCGGCTCCAGCAGCGGGGGCTCCTCTTCTGGGTAGAGTACGAGCAACGGCGACTACGATGAGCCGCCACGCTGCCGGGCTCAGACCGGGGAGGGTGACGAGCTGCATCGCCGACACACCCCAGGGAAACAGGAGGAAGACTCTGACTGAGCTCGAGCGCCGCTGGAGCCGGGCCTCAGGGGCCGTTGTAGTCACGTGGCTTGCTCTTGTTTCTTCCTTTCTCCTGCATCAAAAAAAAGTAGAGGGCCCTGTTGGGGCGTGTAATGAACCATGGCGCTTGCGCCATTATGCTATGCTCGTTATTTTTATATTATGTCGTGATATCCGCGCTGCTACTGAGCATAGTTAGGATGACTTAGTTGAATGAGCTCGCGGTAGACTCCTGTGCCGCGAGGGCGTGCCCCTTGTTTCAGAGGTGTCTTCCGAGGGCTTCCTTCTTGAAGACACGAGAGCCGTTGAGCCTCAGGAGACGTCATGTAGCTGTGGGGTGAGAACACCTCATGAGGTGTCTCGTCTTACCTCGCGCAAGCCCCCAGCGTGGGTTGGCTGTGTCTAGTACGTCACGTCGCGATGCCCGGACGCACGAACTTCAGAGGACGTGCATGCCCACGAGCTCGTTTGAGAGCGTCCCGCAAGGATAAAGACGTCAAAGGCTGAGGCAGCAAGGCTTTGGCGGGGTGTGGTCGTGGGTGACCCACGCGCACACACCGTACCCAGCCCCCGCGCGTGGGACGCGCGAGGAAGAGCGACGGTAAGCTGCCACTCTTCCCGTGGAAAAATTTCAAATAGTGAACACTGCAAGGAGAGAAAAAGAAAGAGATTTCCTGACCCTTGCGAATGAAAGACGCGAACACTCCAAATTCATTCAAGAAGTTGCAAACCAGATACAAAAAGTAAGCAAAAGAACAGCCGCGTCCGGCACCTAGACTAGTCTTCTTGTCTTCCCACCAGCGTGGAGCATGGGGCCTCCACTGGGATGTGGGTGGGAGACCTCATGAGGCCCAGGGGCCGCACTCAGGACACTCCCGGGCGTGTACAGCCCCAACTCATTATTACGTGAGAGTGTAATGAGCGGAGATCTTCACAGGCGCGGAGCCTTGGTCATGGGTAGAACTTTCGGAGATGCTGAATGTTCTAGGCGTTCTGGATGGGGATCCCGTCCTGCATCTCCAGGCATGCGGCGCTAGGCCTGGAGACACGGTCGATCCTGAACGGGCCCTCCCACATGGATGAGAGCTTATGAAGACATTCCCTAGAGAGCACCCACCTTAGGACAAGATCACCCACCTCGAGCGTCCGCGGCAGTGATACCGCTGCATCGCTTGCCGATACATAGACGAGGGTGTGCCACCGAAGCATAGCATATCTCCGTAGACGAGGGAGGGAGGACAACCTCGGCTCCGCAGATGAGGAAGAAGAGAGTCTCTCCTGTCGGCATGGTCGCGGTGGTGCGGATGGACCACATCACAGACTGGAGCGCATCGAGCCAGCCCCTGTCGTAGGCCTTGAGCTTCTTCTTGAAGGTCCTCGCGTTGAGGCCTCTCAGGACCTCTGCGTTGGCGCGCTCAGCCAGGCCATTGCTCCAAGGGTGTGCCACCGAAGCGTAGCATATCTGCGTTCCAAGGTTAGCACAATATGTTTTGAAAAGGTTGTTGGTGAACTACGAACCATTGTCGGTGATGATACAGTTAGGAACCCCGAAGCGGCTCACGAGGCCCTTGATGAACTTGACGGTTGAGGCGACCGGGATGGTGCGGACAGCCTCCACCTCCGCCCATGATGTCTACTACACAACCTTCTTCTTGTAGACGTTGTTGGGCCTCCAAGTGCAGAGGTTTGTAGGACAGTAGCAAATTTCCCTCAAGTGGATGACCTAAGGTTTATCAATCCGTGGGAGGCGTAGGATGAAGATGGTCTCTCTCAAACAACCCTGCAACCAAATAACAAAGAGTCTCTTGTGTCCCCAACACACCCAATACAATGGTAAATTGTATAAGTGCACTAGTTCGGTGAAGAGATGGTGATACAAGTGCAATATGGATGGTAGATATAGGTTTTTGTAATCTGAAAATTTAAATACAGCAAGGTAACGAATGATAAAAGTGAGCGTAAACAATATTGCAATGCGCTGAAACAAGGCCTAGGGTTCATACTTTCACTAGTGGAAGTTCTCTCAACAATAATATCATAATTAGATCATATAACAATCCCTCAACATGCAACAAAGAGTCACTCCAAAGTCACTAATAGAGGAGAACAAACGAAGAGATTATGGTAGGGTATGAAACCACCTCAAAGTTATTCTTTCCGATCGATCTATTCAAGAGTCCATAGTAAAGTAACATGAAGCTATTCTTTCCGTTCGATCTATCATAGAGTTCGTACTGGAATAACACCTTAAGACACAAATCAACCAAAACCCTAATGTCACCTAGATACTCCAATGTCACCTCAAGTATCCGTGGGTATGATTATACGATATGCATCACACAATCTCAGATTCATCTATTCAAACCAACACAAAGTACTTCAAAGAGTGGCCCAAAGTTTCTACCAGAGAGTCAAGATGAAAACGTGTGCCAACCCCTATGCATAAGTTCACGAGGTTACGGAACTCGCAAGTTGATCACCAAAACATACATCAAGTGAATCACGTGATATCCCATTGTCACCACAGATAAGCACATGCAAGACATACATCAAGTGTTCTCAAATCCTTAAAGACTCAATCCGATAAGATAACTTCAAAGGGAAAACTCTATCCCTCACAAGAGAGTAGAGGGGGAGAAACATCATAAGATCCAACTATAATAGCAAAGCTCGCGATACATAAAGATCACGCCGAATCAAGAACACGAGAGAGAGAGAGAGAGAGATCAAACACATAGCTACTGGTACATACCCTCAGCCCAGAGGGTGAACTACTCCCTCCTCATCATGGAGAGCGTCGGGATGATGAAGATGGCCACCGGTGAGGGTTCCCCCCTCCGGCAGGGTGCCGGAACAGGGCCCCGATTGGTTTTTGGTGGTTACAGAGGCTTGCGGCGGCGGAACTACCGATCTAGGTTATGTTCTGGAAGTTTGGGTATATATAAGAGGTTTTGGCATCGGGAACAAGTCAGGGGGGTCTCCGAGGCGGCCACAAAGTAGGGGTCGCGCCCAGGGGGGTAGGGCGCGCCCCCACCCTTGTGGGTGCCTCGAGAACCTTCTGGCCCATCTCCGATGCTCCGTGGGCTTCCTCTGGTCCAAAAATAATCTCCATCAAATTTCAGATCAATTGGCCTCCGTTTGGTTTTCCTTTTCTGCAATACTCAAAAACAAGGAAAAAACAGAAACTGGCACTGGGCTCTAGGTTAATAGGTTACTCCCAAAATCATATAAAATAGCATATAAATGCATATAAAACATCCTAGATGGATAATATAATAGCATGGAACAATCAAAAATAGATACGTTGGAGACGTATCAAGCATCCCCAAGCTTAGTTCCTGCTCGTCCTCGAGTCGTTAAATGATAAAAACAGAATTTTTGATGTGGAATGTTACCTAACATATTTATCAATGTAATCGTCTTTATTGTGGCAAGAATATTCAGATCCATAAGATTCAAAACAAAAGTTTAATATTGGCATAAGAACGATAATACTTCAAGCATACTAACAAAGCAATCATGTCTTCTCAAAATAACATGGCCAAAGCAAGCTATCCCTACAAAATCATATAGTCTGGCTATGCTCTATCTTCATCACACAAAATGTTTAAATCATGCACAACCCCAATGACAAGCGAAGCAATTGTTTCATACTTTTGATGTTCTCAAACCTTTTCAATTCTCACGCAATACATGGGCGTGTGCCATGGACATAGCACTATATGTGGAATAGAATGGTGGTTGTGGAGAAGACAAAAAGGAGAAGATAGTCTCACATCAACTAGGCGTATCAACGGGCTATGGAGATGCCCATCAATAGATATCAATGTGAGTGAGTAGGGATTGCCATGCAACGGATGCACTAGAGCTATAATTGTATGAAAGCTCAAAAAGAAACTAAGTGGGTGTGCATCCAACTCGCTTGCTCACGAAGACCTAGGGCATTTTGAGGAAACCCATCATTGGAATATACAAGACAAGTTCTATAATAAAAGATTCCCACTAGTATATGAAAGTGACAACATAGGAGACTCTCTATCATGAAGATGATGGTGCTACTTTGAAGCACAAGTGTGGTAAAAGGATAGTAGCATTGTCCATTCTTTTCTTTTTTTTTCTTTTTTTGGGCCTTCCCTTTTTTATTTGGCCTTTTTTTTCTTTTTTTGGCCTTCCCCTTTTTTTTATGGGACAATGCACTATTAATGATGATCATCACACTTTTATTTACTTACAACTCAAGAATTACAACCCAATACTTAGAACAAAAATATGACTCTATGTGAATCCCTCCGGCGGTGTACCGGGATGTGCAATGAATCGAGAGTGACATGTATGAAAGAATTATGAAGGTGGCTTCGCCACAAATACGATGTCAACTACATGGTCATGCAAAGCAATATGACAATGATGGAGCGTGTCATAATAAACGGAACGGTGGAAAGTTGCATGGCAATATTTCTCGGAATGGCTATGGAAATGCCATAATAGGTTGGTATGGTGGCTGTTTTGAGGAAGGTATATAGTGGGTGTATGGTACCGGCAAAAGTTGCGCGGCACAAGAGAGGCTAACAATGGTGGAAGGGTGAGAGTGTGTATAATCCATGAACTCAACATTAGTCATAAAGAACTCATATACTTATTGCAAAAATCTATTAGTTATCGAAACGAAGTACTACACGCATGCTCCTAGGGGGATAGATTGGTAGGAAAAGACCATCGCTCGTCCCCGACCGCCACTCATAAGGAAGACAATCAATAAATAAATGATGCTTCGACTTCATCACATAACGGTTCACCATACGTGCATGCTACGGGAATCACAAACTTTAACACAAGTATCTCTCAAATTCACAACTACTCAACTAGCATGACTCTAATATCACCATCTTCATATCTCAAAACAATCATAAAGAATCAAACTTCTCATAGTATTCAATGCACTTTATATGAAAGTTTTATTATACCCATCTTGGATGCCTATGATATTAGGACTAAATTCATAACCAAAGCAAATTACCATGCTGTTCTAAAGACTCTCAAAATAATATAAGTGAAGCATGAGAGATCAATAATTTCTATAAAATAAAACCACCACCGTGCTCTAAAAAGATATAAGTGAAGCACTAGAGCAAACGACAAACTACTCCGAAAGATATCAGTGAAGATCAATGAGTAGTCGAATAATTATGCAACTATGTGAAGACTCTCTAACATTTAAGAATTTCAGATATTGATATTTTATTCAAATAGAAAGCAAAACAAAAGAAAATAAAATGACGCTCCAAGCAAAACACATATCATGTGGTGAATAAAAATATAGCTCCAAGTAAAGTTACCGATGAACGAAGACGAAAGAGGGGATGCCTTCCGGGGCATACCCAAGCTTAGGCTCTTGGTTGTCCTTGAATATTACCTTGGGGAGCCTTGGGCATCCCCAAGATTAGGCTCTTGCCACTCCTTATTCCATAGTCCATAGAATCTTTACCCAAAACTTGATAACTTCACAACACAAAACTCAACAGAAAACTCGTAAGCTCCGTTAGTATAAGAAAATAAATCACCACTTAGGTACTGTTGTGAACACATTCTAAATTCATATTGGTGTAATATCTACTGTATTCAAATTCTCTATGGTTCATACCCTCCGATACTTCTCATAGATTCATCAAAATAAGCAAACAACACAATGAAAACAGAATCTGTCAAAAACAGAACAGTCTGTAGTAATCTGTATCAAACGTATACTTCTGGAACTCCAAAAATTCTTAAACAAATTGGTGGACCTGAGGAATTTGTCTAATAATCATCTGCAAAAATAATCAACCTAAAAGCACTCTCCAGTTAAAAATGGCAGCTGATCTTGTGAGCGCTAAAGTTTCTGTTTTTTACAGCAAGATCGCAAAGACTTCACCCAAGTCTTCCCAAAGGTTCTACTTGGCACAAACACTAATTAAAACATAAAACCACATCTAAAAAGAGGCTAGATGAATTATTTATTACTAAACATGAGCAAAAGCAAAGTACAAAAATAAAATTGGGTTGCCTCCCAACAAGCGCTAACGTTTAACGCCCCTAGCTAGGCATGCTGATTTCAATGATGCTCACATAAAAGATAAGAATTGAAACATAAAGAGAGCATCATGAAGAATATTACTAGCATATTTAAGTCTAATACTGTTCCTATGCATAGGGATTTTGAGAGCAAACAACTTATGGGAACAATAATCAACTAGCATAGGAAGGCAAAACAAGCATAACTTCAAAACTTTAAGCACATAGAGAGGAAACTTGATATTATTGCAATTCCCACAAGCATATATTCCTCCCTCATAATAATTTTCAGTAGCATCATGAATGAATTCAACAATATAACTATCACATAAAGCATTCTTTTCATGATCTACAAGCATAGAATTTTTATTACTCTCCACATAAGCAAATTTCTTCTCATGAATAGAAGTGGGAGCAAACTCAACAAAATAACTATCATGTGAGGCATAATCCAATTGAAAACTAAAATAATGATGACAAGTTTCATGTTTATAATTATTCTTTACAGCATACATGTCATCACAATAATCATCATAGATAGCAACTTTATTCTCATAATCAATTGGAACCTCTTCTGAAATAGTGGATTCATCACTAAATAAAGTCATGACCTCTCCAAATCCACTTTCATCAATATAATCATCATAAATAGGAGGCATCCTACCATCATAATAAATTTGCTCATCAAAACTTGGGGGACAAAAAATATCATCTTCATCAAACATAGCATCCCCAAGCTTGTGGCTTTGTATATCATTAGCATCATGGGTATTCAAAGAATTCATACTAACAACATTGCAATCATGCTCATAATTCACATATTTTATGCCAAGCATTCTATGTAATTCTTCTTCTAGTACTTGAGCACAATTTTCCTTCCCATCATTTTCATGAAAGACATTAAAAAGATGAAGCATATGAGACAACCTTAATTCCATTTTTTTGTAGTTTTCTTTTATAAACTAAACTAGAGATAAAACAAGAAACAAAAAGATTCGATTGCAAGATCTAAAGATATACCTTCAAGCACTAACCTCCCCGGCAACGGTGCCAGAAACTGCTTGATGTCTACTACACAACCTTCTTCTTGTATATGTTGTTGGGCCTCCAAGTGCAAAGGTTTGTAGGACAGTAGCAAATTTCCCTCAAGTGGATGACCTAAGGTTTATCAATCCGTGGGAGGCGTAGGATGAAGATGGTCTCTCTCAAACAACCCTGCAACCAAATAACAAAGAGTCTCTTGTGTCCCCGACACACCCAATACAATGGTAAATTGTATAGGTGCAATAGTTCGGCGAAGAGATGGTGATACAAGTGCAATATGGATGGTAGATATAGGTTTTTGTAATCTGAAAATATAAAAACAGCAAGGTAACTCATGATAAAAGTGAGCGTAAATGATATTGCAATGCGTTGAAACAAGGCCTAGGGTTCATACTTTCACTAGTGCAAGTTCTCTCAACAATAATAACATAATTAGATCATATAACAATCCCTCAACATGCAACAAAGAGTCACTCCAAAGTCACTAATAGAGGAGAACGAACGAAGAGATTATGGTAGGGTATGAAACCACCTCAAAGTTATTCTTTCTGATCGATCTATTCAAGAGTCCATAGTAAAGTAACATGAAGATATTCTTTCCGCTCGATCTATCATAGAGTTCGTACTGGAATAACACCTTAAGACACAAATCAACCAAAACCCCAATGTCACCTTGATACTCTAATGTCACCTCAAGTATCCGTGGGTATGATTATACGATATGCATCACACAATCTCAGATTCATCTATTCAAACCAACCCAAAGTACTTCAAAGAGTGCCCCAAAGTTTCTACCGGAGAGTCAAGACAAAAACGTGTGCCAACCCCTATGCATAAGTTCACGAGGTTACGGAACTCGCAAGTTGATCACCAAAACATACATCAAGTGAATCACGTGATATCACATTGTCACCACAGATAAGCACATGCAAGACATACATCAAGTGTTCTCAAATCCTTAAAGACTCAATCCGATAAGATAAGTTCAAAGGGAAGACTCAATCCATCACAAGAGAGTAGAGGGGGAGAAACATCATAAGATCCAACAATAGCAAAGCTCGCGATACATCAAGATCACGCTGAATCAAGAACACGAGAGAGATCAAACACATAGCTACTGGTACATACCCTCAGCCCCGAGGGTGAACTACTCCCTCCTCGTCATGGAGAGCGTCGGGATGATGAAGATGGCCACCAGCGAGGGTTCCCCCCTCCGGCAGGGTGCCGGAACAGGGCCCCGATTGGTTTTTGGTGGTTACAGAGGCTTGCGGCGGCGGAACTCCCGATCTAGGTTATTTTCTGGAAGTTTGGGTATATATAAGAGGTTTTTGCGTCGGGAACAAGTTAGGGGGGTCTCCGAGGCGGCCACGAGGTAGGGGTCGCGCCCTGGGGGGTAGGGCGCGCCCCCCACCCTTGTGGGTGCCTCGAGAACCTTCTGGCCCATCTCCGATGCTCCGTGGGCTTCCTCTGGTCCAAAAATAATCTCCATCAAATTTCAGATCAATTGGACTCCGTTTGGTTTTCCTTTTCTGCAATACTCAAAAACAAGGAAAAAACAGAAACTTGCACTGAGCTCTAGGTTAATAGGTTAGTCCCAAAAAAAATATAAAATAGCATATAAATGCATATAAACATCCTAGATGGATAATATAATAGCATGGAACAATAAAAAATTATAGATACGTTGGAGACGTATCAGCCCACTTGGTGAACTTGTCGATGGTGATGTAGAGGTAGCGGTAGCCCCCGGGCGCTTGAGGGAACGGGCCCAGGATGTCCAGCCCCCAGACCGTGAATGACCACGAGAGCGGGATGGTCTGGAGGCCCTGAGCGGGCTGGTGGATCTGCTTGGCGTGGAACTGACATGCGTCGCAAGATCTTACCAGCTCGGTGGCATCATTAAGCGCCGTGGGCCAGTAGAATCCGCTGCGGAACGCCTTGCCCATGAGGGTGCGCGATGAGGAGTGATGCCTGTAGTCCCTGCCGTGTATGTCTGTTAATAGCTCGCATCCCTGCTCCCTGGAGATGCATCATAGAGAAACATCATTCAGGCACCTTCAGTAGAGCTCACCGTCCTGGATGCAATATGCAGTGGCCTGGAGGGCCACACGCTCTGCATCTTCCTCCTTCTCCGGCAAGGTGCCCTGGAGCAGGTACGCCTTGAACCCCTCGGTCCAGCACCCCTCCCGAGGCTCGAGCGCAAGGAGCAAGCGGGCTCCCGAGGTCGGGCCGCAAGCTGGGGCGCCTCAGAGGGGTGCCGGGGGAAGCTCCTCCTGAGGCGATGCTGGTCCAGCAGCAGGGGGAGCTGCTGACGGCTTGAAGAGCCGCTCCTTAAAGACGCCAGGCTCCTGATGTTGACGCCGGGACGCCCTCTTGGCGATGTCGTCCGCCTCCTTGTTCGTGCCACGCGTCACGTCCTACAATTCCAAGCCTAAGAATTATTTCTTAATTTTGTGTACCTCCTCAAGGTATGCCTCCATGTGCTCGTCCTTTGGCTTGTACCGTTGGGGAACATAGCATGCAATTTCAAAAAATTTCCTACAATCACGCAATATCTATCTAGGAGATGTATAGCAATGAGAGGGGTAGAGTGTATCCACGTACCCTCGTAGACTAAAAGCGGAAGTGTTAGGTTAACGCGGTTGATGTAGTCGAATGTCTTCATGATCCAACCGATCTAGTACCGAACGTACGAGACCTCCGAGTTCAGCACACGTTCAGCTCGATGATGTCCCTCAAACTCGTGATCCAGCGGAGGGTCGAGGGAGAGTTTCGTCAGGGCATGGCGACGGTGATGGTGATGTGATCCGCGCAGGGCTTCGCCTAAGCACTACGACGCTATGACCGGAGGATTAAACTATGGAGGGGGGCATCGCACACGGCTAAGAGAACAACTGTTGTGCTTTGGGGTGCCCCCTGCCCCCATATATAAAGGAGGGGAGGAGGAGGCCGGCCACCAAGGGGCACGCCAAGGGGGGAATCCTACTAGGACTCCACTCCTAGTAGGATTCGACCCCCCTCTTTTTCCTTTCTCATCGGAGGGAAAAGGGAAGGAGAGGGAGAGGGAGAGGGAAAGAGGAAAGGGGGCCGCGCCCCTCCCCCTTGTCCAATTCGGACTCCCTTGGGGGGCACCCTGCGGGCTCCCCTCTCTTTCTCCCCTATGGCCCATGAAGGCCCATTACTTCCCCGAGGGGTTCCGGTAACCCCTCGGTACTCCGGAAAAATACCCAAACCACTTGAAACCATTCCGGTGTCCGAATACCATCTCCAATATATCAATCTATACCTCTCGACCATTTCAAGACTCCTCGTCATATCCGTGATCTCATCCGGGCCTCCCAACAATCTTCGGTCACCAAAACACATAACTCATAATACAAATCATCATCAAACGTTAAGCGTGCGGACCTTACGGGTTTGACAACTATGTAGACATGACCGAGACATATCTGCGATCAATAACCAACAACGGAACCTGGATGCTCATATTGGTTCCTACATATTCTACGAAGATCTTTATCGGTCAAACCACAATAAAAACATACGTTATTCCATTTGTCATCGGTATGATACATGCCCGAGATTCGATCATCGGTATCATCATACCTAGTTTAATCTCGTTACCGGCAAGTCTCTTTACTCATTCCGTAATGCATCATGCCGCAACTAACACATTAGTCACATTGCTTGCAAGGCTTATAGTGATGTGCATTACCGAGAGGGCCCAGAGATACCTCTCCGATACTCGGAGTGACAAATCCTAATCTTGATCTATGCCAACCCAACAAACACATTCAGAGACACCTGTAGAGCATCTTTAAAATCACCCAGTTACGTTGTGACGTATGATATCACACAAGGTGTTCCTTGGGTATTCGGGAGTTGCATAATCTCATAGTCATAGGAATATATATAAGTCATGAAGAAAGCAATAGCAATAAAACATAACGATCATTATGCTAAGCTAACGGATGGGTCTTGTCCATCACATCATTCTATAATGATGTGATCCCGTTCATCAAATGGCAACACATGTCTATGGTCAGGAAACTAAACATCTTTGATTAACGGGCTAGTCAAGTAGAGGCATACTAGGGACAGTCTGTTTTGTCTATGTATTCACACATGTACTAAGTTTCCGGTTAAT
This sequence comes from Triticum aestivum, assembly GCF_018294505.1. Lineage (NCBI taxonomy): Eukaryota > Viridiplantae > Streptophyta > Magnoliopsida > Poales > Poaceae > Triticum > Triticum aestivum. Next base: position 238,287,045 of record NC_057805.1, read on the forward strand.
ACAATTCTAGCATGAATAATAAACATTTATCATGATATAAGGAAATATAAATAACAACTTTATGATTGCCTCTAGGGCATATTTCCTTCAGTCTCCCTGTCGGGGTAAATGGCCACGGGTAGCCTAACCGACTACCCCTGGCTCTTCGGAAAATTTATCAGGCCTTTGGGCCTTCAAGCACTCCAAGCATTTGGGCCGCCTTCCCTGGCCGGCTACCACTAAAGCCGACTCCCGGAAGGCGACCCAGCCTCACCGACTCCTCCCCAGGACGACTACGGGGTGGCCGACTCCAAGAAGCCGACCAGGAAAGACGCCGACTCCTAGGAGCCGGCCAAGATCACAGCCCCCCCTCCATAACAGCGACGTGACGGGGTGTGGCCACAGTGCGGCCCATGACCCCCGAAGCCCGAGGCGGGCATGGCTACAGGAGGCCGTACGGGAGGGACGTTTCCCGTGCGGCTCGGCACTGTAGCCACGCTAGCCTCGACGTCATCCGCGACCCACTCCTGTACGGCCCAAGGACTGCGGGCCCCTTCAGCCAGAGAGAGGCGTGAAGGCGGCCCGGCTTTTCCTAGTCGGCCAAGAGTATAGCCGGCTTCCAGAAGCCGGCTACTCCCTTCCTCGAAGCAGGAGCCCCATTAAGGAGACAAGACGAGGTGAGGCTACAGTGATAGCCCCCGAGGCGGCCCACTGTAGCCACGCTCACCTCGACAAAGCCCTCATCATCAGAGGCGCGGCTACAGTAAGCAGCCGCCGACAAAACCCTAGGCGGTGGGACCGGCCTGTCGACCAAGTAGCCGGCAGCCGGCGGGACCCCAGCAGCCGGCGGAGAAGCCGGCGAGCGTAGACACTGACGGCTGGGACCAGTTCCCAGTCGGATTACCATTGTACCCCCGGGGGTAGGTCTATATAAACCCCCCGGAGCACCCATGCAAAGGGTTGGCTTCTAGGTTAACACCCACGCATAGCACACACACCATAGATAGAGAGAAGCAAGAGCTAGCCTTGTTCTTCTTCTCCCTTGATCTCAACAGCTCTAGGGGCGATTGTAGCTACCCTTTATCGATCTAGTGATCATGCGGAGACCCCGCAGAGCAGGACTAGGGGTGTTATCTCCTCGGAGAGCCCCGAACCTGGGTAAGATTCGCCGGCGTGCATGTCTTCGCCTCATCCCGTTTCCGGGCACCGGCGACGTTTTATTGGCTCCCACAATGATAAGCCATCCCTTGGCATATGTCGCACCAACCACCCGACATTTGGCGCCCACCGTGGGGCCAGGTGCACCGTCGTCCGGAGACCTGTTCTGGACGGGAACCCTCTTCCTTCCCCACGAGCGCAGCCAGCCTGCTGCGCCCGATGGCGTTTGCCCCAACGCGCTGCAAGGCGTCGACGACGCCTGCGCAACGAGCCGCCTCGCCGATCTGCTCGGCGAGACTCGCATCTCCGACGAGCCTGCGTCCGACGCAGGCACCGACTACCCCGAGAGCCGCCTCGTCAGCCTCCTCGAGCAACTTCACGTCTCCAGCGAGCCCGCTGCGGACATGGAGTCGGTCGGCTCCACCGACCCGATGCTCATCGACTCCGACACCGCGTCGCTCGACGCCTACCCCTCCGACGTGGTGGTCTTCGACGACCCCCTCCCTCGAGCTGACAGCGGCAGCAGCGCTGTCATCGAAGTGCTGGTCATCAGCCACGTCTCCAACTCAGGCGAGAACGCCCGCGACGCTCAGCAAGCGGCGATGCACGACCTCTCCGTCCCCATCCCGGCCGACGCAGACGCCGAGACCCTGGAGGCACGCCGCCTTGCCCTCATCGCGGAGGGCAAGAAGATAGCCTCGATGAGACGCCTCACCGAGGCCCACCAGCGCGAAGTCGACTGCGCCGCCTTCGGGACGCCGCCGCCTAGCGGCCCGAGCCGAGCCGGCTTCGTCCAGAAGCGCGGCGCAGCCGTTGCCAGCATGCTGGGCATAGATCGCCCCGTCTACACCACCCCGCTCGAGAATCTGCGAGCCGCTCAGGCAGCTGCAGAGGAGCTCAATGGGCTGGGAGCCGATGAGCTCCCCTACATGACAAGACGGATCCAGCAGCTGATCGACGCGGCTGCAGAACGGCACGAAGCCGGCGCCCGAGCTGATAGCCATCCCCCGCGCCGGGAGCACGCCGCGACGTCCCGCTCGCCGACTGCGAGCGGTGCGCGCCAGAAGAAAGACAAGGAGCCGGCCGCCAGCCGCAGCCGGACTCGCATTACCATCGAGCGCGACGCGGATGGCCGCCCTCGAGCGGTAGAGCACCAGGGAAACCTGCCTCCTCCCCCGCCTCGAAGAGAAAGACGCCTCACTCCACCGCCTGTCACCCATCCGACTCTTGGCGACCGACTCGGCCGCCGAGAAGGAGTCGGCGAAAACGACGCCCGCCACAGGATCGACCGCCTTGCTCGATCCTTGGCGCTAGAAGAAGAAGACGATGTCGGCCCGCCATGCTTTGCCCCCCGCATCCGCGACGAGCCCTTCCCCAAGGGGTTCTCGCTCCCCAGAGACACGCCCAAGTACAATTGCTCGGTGAAGCCGGAAGATTGGCTCATCGACTACTCCACACCCGTCAGCATCGCCAACGGCAATCGGCGCGTCGCCGTGAAGTACGTCCCCTTGATGCTGCAAGGCACGGCGCGCACTTGGCTCAACAGCCTCAAGCCCTATAGCATCAACAGCTGGCTGGACTTCACCGAAGTTTTCGTCCGCAACTTCACCAGCACCTACAAGCGGCCTCCCAAGCCTCGCCAGCTCTCCCTCTGCGTCCAAGGGCCCAACGAGTCGACCCGCGACTACCTCACGCGATGGGCCGAGCTCCGCAACTCCTGCGAGGGGGTGCACGAGGTCCAGGCCATCGAGTACTTCACCGCCGGGTCCCGAGAGGGCACCCTCCTCAAGCACCGACTCCTCTGCGACGAGCCGGCTACCCTCGATGAGTTGCTGATCACCGCCAACAAGTATGCCACTGCCGACTCCTCCATGAAGACCGAGCTCCGAGTGGACGCCTCGGGGAAAGTAGTTGCTCCGGCTCCCAAGACGCCGGCTGGCGACCCTAACCGGCGCCCCTACCACAAGCGCAAGGGCCCCATGCCGACTTCCTCCAGTCGGCAGGTGGCCACCATTGAAGACGAGCAGCCCGAAGAGCGGCCCGCTCCCAAGAAGAAGGGTGGCCGGCCGCCTTGGCAGCCGTCTTTCTCCTACGAACAAGCACTCGATGCTCCCTGCAAGTTCCACAGCGGCGCGAAGCCGTCCAACCATACGACACGGAAATGCCACTGGCTCACCCGCATCACCAAGGGCGAAGGGATGGTGCCGCCTCCGCCTCCCGGCCCGCCGCCTCCAGGTCCCCAGCAGCCGGCGGCCCGGCCGGCAGTCGGCGCCATCCAAGACGAGTTCCCCGAAGCGCACGACGCCTACGTCGTCTTCACAAGTCAAGTCGACGACAAGCGCAGCCGACGCCGGCAGCACCAAGAAGTAAACGCAGTCGCCTCTAGCACCGCCGAGTTCATGCACTGGTCAGAAAAGCCCATCAGCTGGAGCCAGGCCGACCACCCAGAGGTGATGCCTTCGCCTGGCTCCTATGCTATGGTCTTGGACGTCACCCTTGCGACGGAGAGGCGAGCTGCCAGATTTTCCCGCGTCCTGATAGACGGCGGAAGCAGTATCAACATACTTTACCGCGATACCATGGACAAGCTGAACATCAAAGCGAAGCAGCTCATGCCGAGCCGCACCGTCTTCCATGGCATCGTACCCGGCCTATCTTGCTCTCCAATCGGCAAGATCAAGATGGATGTTCTATTCAGAGACAAAGATCACTTTCGCTGGGAAGCAATATGGTTCGAGGTGGTGGATTTGGAGAGCCCCTATCATGCACTACTTGGCCGACCTGCCTTGGCCAAATTCATGGCTGTGCCCCACTATGCCTATCTGAAGAAGAAGATGCCGAGCTCGAAGGGGATCATCACGGTAGCCGGCGACTACAAGAAGTCCATCGAGTGTGCCATGGCCAGCAGCCGGCTGGCCGAGTCCCTCGTGGTGGCAGAAGAGAAGAAAATGTTGGAACGGGTTGTGGCCATGGCCGGCAAGCAGCCGGCCCTGTCCCCCAACCCCAAGGACTGTGATGCGCAGGGCTCCTTCCAGCCTGCCAAAGAGACGAAGAAGATACCTCTAGACCCGGAGCACCCGGAGAGGTTCGCCGTGATTGGGGCGAACTTGGACAGTAAATAGGAAGGCGAGATCGTCGACTTCCTCCGTGAGAATCGAGACATCTTTGCATGGTCCCCAAAGGACATGCCGGGTGTGCCGAAGGATTTCGCCGAGCTCAAATTACATGTCCGAGCTGATGCGAAGCCGGTCAAGCAACCCCTCCGCCGACTGTCAGAAGAGAAGCGAAGAATCGTTGGAGAAGAGATAGCCCGGCTCCTTGCAGCCGGCTTCATCATGGAAGTGTTCTTTCCAGAATGGCTTGCCAATCCGGTTCTTTGTTTTGAAGAAGAATAACAAGTGGCGCATGTGTATAGACTACACAAGTTTGAACAAGGCCTGCCCAAAGGATCCGTTTGCTTTGCCACGGATTGACCAAGTGATAGACTCCACAGCCGGATGCGAGCTGTTAAGTTTTTTGGATGCATACTCAGGGTATCATCAGATCAAGTTGGACCCGGCTGACCGCCTGAAGACTGCCTTCATCACACCCTTTGGAGCTTTCTGCTACCTGACAATGACATTCGGCTTGAGAAATGCCGGTGCCACTTTTCAGCGTTGCATGCAGAAATGTCTCTTGAAACAACTCGGCAGAAATGCCCACGTCTACGTAGACGACATTGTGGTGAAGACAGAGAAGCGCGGTACCTTGCTGGAAGACCTGAAGGAAACATTTGCCAACTTGCGCCGATTCCAGATCAAGCTCAACCCTGAGAAGTGCGTGTTCGGAGTGCCAGCCGGCCAGCTGCTAGGCTTCCTGGTCTCCGAACGCGGCATTGAGTGAAACCCTGTCAAGATCAAGGCCATCGAGAGGATGGAGATTCCCACCAAGCTGCGAGACGTGCAGAAGTTCACTGGCTGCTTAGCCTCCCTGAACCGTTTTATCAGCCGACTAGGAGAGAAGGCTCTCCCTCTGTACCGACTCATGAAGAAGTCCACTCACTTTGAGTGGAATGATCAAGCCGACCAAGCCTTCCATGAGTTGAAGAAAATGTTGACCACTCCGCCTGTCCTGGCTGCGCCGACTGAGAAGGAGCCCATGCTCCTCTACATCGCCGCGACAAGCCGAGTCGTCAGCACTGTTGTTGTGGTCCAACGCCCGGAGGAAGGCCGAGCCCAGCTGGTCCAGAGGCCGGTCTACTATCTCAGCGAAGTACTGTCCAGCTCAAAGCAAAACTACCCGCACTACCAGAAGATGTGCTATGGGGTGTACTTCGCTGCCAAGAAATTGAAGCCCTACTTCCAAGAGCACCCCATCACGGTTGTGTGCACTGCCCCGCTCGCCGAGATCATAGGCAGCCGGGATGCATCAGGCCGGGTGGCCAAATGGGCCATTGCCTTGGCGCCCTACACGATCTTCTATCAACCCCGCACCGCCATCAAGTCGCAAGCATTGGCCGACTTCCTCGTCGACTGGGCCGAGACCCAGTACTTACCGCCGGCTCCCGACTCTACCCATTGGCGGATGCACTTTGACGGGTCCAAGATGCGCACCGGCTTGGGAGCCGGCATCATCCTCACCTCTCCCAAGGGCGACAAGCTCAAGTACACGCTTTAGATCCACTTCGCCGCCTCCAACAACGTGGCCGAGTACGAGGCGCTCGTACATGGGCTCCGGCTAGCCAAAGAACTCGGCATACGCCGGATCCTGTGCTACGGCGACTCAGACTTGGTGGTCCAGCAATCATCTGGCGACTGGGACGCCAAGGACGCGAACATGGCGAGCTACCGTTTCCTCGTCCAGCAGATGAGCAGATACTTCGAATGGTGCGAGTTCCTTCACATGCCAAGGGCCGACAACGACCAAGCAGATGCCCTAGCACGGATCGACTCCACCCGACAAGCCATACCGACTGGCGTCTCCCTCCAGCGCCTCCTCAAGCCGTCCATCAAGCCGTCTCCAGAGTCGGATTCCATCTTCGTACCGCCTGCGCCAGAAACAGCCGGATCCGGCTCAAGAAACCCCGCAGGCGGCACGAGAACTTCAGAACCCAGCCCGGGGACTGCAGCAGTCGGCCTGGGGACTGCAACGACACAAGAAGCGGTGGTTGACTCCAATGCAACACCCAACCCACCCACCCGAGTCATGGTGGCCACATTAACAGCAGAAGAAGTCACAGCTCCCTCATGGGCCCAGCCCATCCTCAAGTTCCTAGTCAGCAGAGAGCTGCCGGCTGATGAGATCGCAGCAAGACTAGTGCAACGACGAGCCGCAGCATACACAATAATCAACAGGGAGCTTGTGAAGCGCAGCGTCACTGGAGTCTTCCTGCGTTGCGTCGAGCCAGAAAAAGGAGTGGTAATCCTCAAAGACATCCACCAAGGCGAATGCGGCCATCACGCCGCCTCAAGATCCCTCGTGGCCAAGGCTTTCCGCCATGGGTTCTTCTGGCCGACTGCCTTGGAGGATGCTAAAGAAATAGTCAAGAGCTGCAGAGGATGTAAAGTCTTCAGTTCCAAACAACACCTGCCGGCTTCTGCCCTCAAGACCATTCCCCTCACCTGGCCTTTTGCCGTCTGGTGACTGGACATGGTGGGCCCTTTCAAGACAGCCCGCGGTGGCTTGACACATCTACTCGTTGCGGTGGACAAGTTCACAAAGTGGATTGAAGCCAAGCCAATTAAGAAGCTGAACGGGCCGACTGCCGTGACATTCATCACCGACATCACTACTCGGTACGGCGTGCCGCACAGCATCATCACCGACAACGGCACGAACTTCGCCAAAGGCGCACTGGCACGTTTCTGCGCGACGCAGGGCATCCGACTGGACTTAGCGTCCGTTGCCCACCCGCAGTCAAACGGCCAGGTCGAGCGAGCAAATGGACTTATCCTCTCCGGCATCAAACCCTGACTGGTTGTACCACTGGAGCGATCGGCCGGCTGCTGGCTCGAAGAGCTGCCGGCTGTCCTCTGGAGTCTGCGCACTACACCCAACAAGTCAACCGGCTTCACTCCATTCTTCCTTGTGTACGGTGCCGAGGCCGTCATCCCAACAGACATCGAGTTCGATTCGCCTCGGATCACCATGTACACGGAGGAGGAAGCCAAAGAAGCAAGAGAAGACGGCGTCGACCTACTGGAAGAAGGCCGGCTGTTAGCCCTCAGCCGGTCCGCCATCTACCAGCAAGGCCTGCGCCGCTACTACAACCGCAAGGTCAAGCCAAGATCCTTCCAAGAGGGCGACCTTGTGCTCCGGCTGATCCAGCGAACAGCCGGCCAGTACAAGCTCTCGGCCCCTTGGGGAGGCCCCTTCGTCGTCAGCAAGGCACTCGGCAACGACTCCTACTACTTGATCGACGCGCAAAAACCAAGAGCACGCAAGAGAGACGACTCCGGCAAGGAGTCGGAGCGACCATGGAACGCAAACCTCCTAAGACGATTTTACGGCAGAAAAGCAGTATGTATCACGCTACCCCTTTTGTATTAAGTACAAACCAACAGGTCCCCCCGAACAGTACTCGGGGACTACCTTTTATTTATCTATGAATGACGAGTGTCATATCCATGAATGTATTATTACATTTTGAATTCTTGTTCGGCACCGGGTCCGACTAGTCGGCCCGGGGACTGGCCGCCTTGAGCTATATTCAAAGTTCTTCCCGAAGTCAGCAAAGTAGTGCGCCGGCTCGCAAGTCCTCTCTTGCTGAAAGTCGCAGCTCGAAGAACTGACTGTCCGACTAGCAAGAGAGAAGACAGAAAGGACGCCCACACGAAAAACGGCTAAGGAACAACTAACCTATATAGCAAAGAGACGACCTCCAAATATGCCTGCCGGCTGTCAAAGCAGCCGGCCAGCCGGCTTCCTAAAAAACTTAGCTGATGTCCGGCAGAGCTAAAAGTACTTCCCCCTCCCCAATCGGCCAGGCACTCCCCGTCCACAGATTGCAGAGCAACTGTTTGACTGGGGAGGCGGCAACCAAGGGAGGGCGGCAAAGGAAAAAAGCAGAAGGACAAAAAGCGAAAGTACAAGGAAAGACCGATTACATAACTTATATACACAAAGCCGCCCGCAGGCTGGCAACAGACTTGAGTTTGAATACACCCAGTGGGTGGAATTGTGCAGACTTAACCAAACATTGTTCAAAAGTAACAAGACAGGAAAACAAAAGAAAGAAGACTAAGGCGCGACAGGAAGGCCGAGCTGGTCGGTGAAGGCGGCCTCGCCGGCTGAAGGAGTGGCCGCCTAGCTGGTCCCGGCTTGACCACCTCCCGCGGCAGGAGACGCACTCGCACGCGACGTAGTGCTGGAGGCGCGGTCAGGCTGGCCGGCTACTCCGCCAGCCGGCTCGGCGTCTTCACCCTCCTCCTCCTCCTCCTCTTCGCCCTCGTCGCTGGAGTCGATCTCCTCCGCCGAGTCCTCGCCGTACGCCGGGTCCAGCCCGAACCAATCTTCCGGCTGGGCGACTCCATTGTCGTCCACCTCGGGGGCGAAGACGTTGGTGTCGGTGTAGTCGGCGATCGCTGAAGCCCGCCGAATGATGGCCGGCCGCGCCGGCTCCAGCTCCGTGTCGGCTTGCTGCCGCCAGGTAGCCAGCTGGTCCAGGTTCAGGCCGGGATACCAGGCCTTGACGAACTCCAGCGCCCACCTGGCGCCGGAGCGAGCTGCTGACGCCTTCCAAGCCTCGAAGCGGCCGACTGCCACCTCCAGCCAGTCGGCGGTCCGACTGGGGGTGCGAGGGACCACTTGGCCGGGCCAGAGGGCAGCCAAGACCTGTGATCCCGCGCGCTGAAGCCGGCGGAGCAACCTGTGAGCCGGCTGGATACGAGCCTGGATCGCCAGGAGCTGTTCTTCCAGCGAGCGACCGGCGGTTGGCGAGATCTCGAAGCCGGCTTGCCTCTTCGCCTGGCGACGGGTTTCGATGGCCTGGTTGGCGGCAGTTGAGTAGCCAGGGAAGTACTCTGCGCGAAGGAGAAAAGAAAAGAAAAACACCGAAATCAGAAAAACAAGCCAAAGTGGCAGATGGCAAGAAAGGACGAAGGGGTAGACGACTTACCGTCAACTAGATCCTCAATCTGGCCATAGCCGGAGACCAGAGTCTGCCTGGCCTCTGCCCAGCCGGCCGCCTCCGTCTCGAACTCGGCCTGGAGGGTGGCTTCGCGATCCTGCGCAGCCTTCAGCGCAGCCTTGTGGCCTTCCTCCTGGTCGGCCAGCTTCTTGACCAAGCGGTCGCGCTCCTGCCCCAAGGCGGCGATCTCTGCGTCCTTGGCACGAAGAGCAGTCTGGGATTCCCCCAGCTGTGCCCTCAGACTGGCGTTGGCCGCTGCAGAGATAGAAGAAGAAGAAGAACAATAAGGAATCATCAAGGAAGATCCGAGCCGACTGCTCAGCAGTCGGCCCGAATCTCGGGGACTACACCCAGTGGGTGCGCTGACGCGCCCCCACATGAGATAAAGATCAAGTCACATACCTCGGCTCTCAGTAAGATCGGCGGTCTTCTGAGTCAGCTCCCGAGCCTGGGAGTTGAAGGCGGCCGCTCGGAGGTTGTGGTACTCCTGCAAGACGGACAGAAGACCGAAGTGAGAACAAAAGCAGCAAAGAGAAAATCTCCAAGAAGTTCCAAGCCGCCTGCTCAGCAGCCGACTCGGAACTCGGGGACTAAACCCAGTGGGTGCGCTGACGCGCCCCCGCGAGAGAAATCAAGATCAAGAAAGAACAAGATAGGAATGCTAACCCGGATGGCTGCCCGCGTTGCGAGGAATTCGTCGGTGAACTGCCTCAGCGCCGCGGCTTGGCTTTGGAGCCGGGTCCGGACGTCTTGTGCAGCGACGTTCACCACGGCTGTTCCTCCGCCCGGCGTCCACCCCGAGGTAGCGCTGGCCGCCTCTGCGTCTCGGGCCGACGAGCTGGAGCCCACGGCCGGCGGTGGCTCCGACGCGGCCTTCCCTGCACGCCGGCTTGGCAGAACCCGGACCGCCACCTCAGCTCCCGCGGCCGGCTCGCCCTCCGCCGACTGTGCGGGCGCAGGCTCAGGCTGGCCGCCTTGGGCCACCCTAGTCGGAGGAGTCGGCCCCGGCGCCTCCCCCAAGATGATGACGTCGTCGCCGCTTCCTCCCAGCCCCGGCTGGGAACCGCTGGCTCCCCCTGGCGAGGGATCCACGTCCCCGGGCGCCATGGTGCGCAGGGGGGTGACCATCAAAGCCTCCCCTGCCACCGCCTTGGCCTTGGCCTCTGCCTGGGCCTTGGCTACGGCCTCGGCGAGCGCTTTCGCCGCCTCCTCCTCCCGAGCTGCCTGGGCGGCGGCTGCCCTCCGTGCCTCCGCCCACCGCGCTTCCTGCTCCTCCCGCACCTCCCGCGCGTTCCTTTCCGTCGCCTCCAGGAGGGCGGCGCGGGGATCTACGCGGCGGGTGGTGCTCCCAGAGCCCCTTGGCGACTCGACGACGGAGCCGGCAGCCGCCCGCTCAAGTGACAGCGGAGCTCTGACCGTTGAAAAAGAAGACGAAGATTCAAGAACCACCAAAGGAAAGAAAGAAAGAGAGTACATAAAAAGAGAGAACTTACGCTGGCACGGCCTGCGGCTGCTTCACCACTTTGCGGAAGCGAGCCGCCTTCGCGGCCGCCTCTTCCCGTCTGGTGGCTGCCGCCCCACCCCTGGGCTTCTTCGTTCGGCTGCCGAACATGCCCTGGGTGGCGCGACGTTTCTGGCCTCTACCCCGAGCAGGCTGCGCGCCGGAGGAGCCCGCGCCGCGTCCGGATGACGGCTGGCGGTGCGGGACGGCTTCGGCTTCGTCCTCGTCCGGCCAGTCGTCGAAGGTAGCGGTGAACCCGGAGCCGCCTGCTTCGCCGCCGGCTTGGCCACCGGCCGGCTCGACGGCATCCTCCATATGGACCGCTCCCAGGTCGGGGTCTTCCTGGTCGTGCTCGATCCGATCGGGGACGAAGCGGCGCTCCACGTCTGTCCCGCCGGCCGGCCGAAGCAGAGGACCCTGTCAAAAGAACGAGCCGACTGAGTTAGAGTCGGCCCAGAAGAACTCGGCGACAAGGCTGAGGGAGAGAGAGAGAGAAAAAGAAACAAGGGGAGCGTACCGTAGGCGGAGGATTGGCACGGCTGTATGGCTCCTTGCCGAATTGCCAGTCTTCAGAAAGTTGGCAGTTGGCGAGGTAATTCACCATGTCGGCGGCGTCGTGCTGCGGCATCTCCTTGGTGCACATTCGGCTCGGATCGAGCTGGCCGCTCATATGACAGATCAGATGAGGCCGGCTCTGGAGCGGAAGGACCCGGCGCGTGACAAACGCAGCCAGAAGATCGGGCCCCGTTAGGCCCTCCGACTGGACCATCACCCGCAGTCGGGCGATGGCGGCGTTTCCAGCCTGCGACAGCGTCACCGCCCGGAAGGACCACCGGGGCAGCCTCCCCGCCGGTGGGCCGGCTATGTAAGCCGGCAGGTTGATGTAGTCGCCCCGTGGAGCGATGTTCCGCACGTAGAAGTACGACTTCTGCCACTTCTTCACTGATTGGATCAGCGTGATGACGGGGAAGGGGTTGTCGGCGCCCGATCTCCGCGACGCGATGAAGGCGCCAGTATGAGCCGGCACGCCTTTACTGCGCGTGCCGAGCTTCGACTGGAAGAACTCCCCCCAGAGCTCAAGGGTGGGGAGGACGCCGAGATAGCCCTCGCACAGGGTGACGAAGGCCGACAGGAGCACCACCGCGTTGGGGGTGAGGTGGTGCGGCTGGAGCTGATAGAATTCCAGCCAGGAGCGGAAGAAGGCGCTCACTGGCAGGCCGAAGCCGCGCAGGAAGTGCGAGCGGAAGACCACCCGCTCGCCCTCCCGCGGCGCCGGCCTGATTTCCTTCTCCGGCGCGAGACGGACCTCCACTTTGTCCGTGCTGGGCAGACGCCGGGTGTCGCGGAGGAAGTCGATGTGGTCGTTATGGACGATGGAGCCGTCCCAATCCCCGCCAAGCTGCTCTACGTGGGGAGGCATAGCGGAAGCTAGCACGGCGGCGGAGGAGCGTGCGGAGGAAGAGCGCGGCGGCGAGGCGCTGTCGCGAGAATGAGCAAGGCAAGGAGACGGTGGAAGTAGGAGGCGTGCGAGGGCCTGCCGCCCTCCACCTCCCCCTACTTATAGCCTCACGCGGCCGAAGAGGCCGGACGTGGCGGGGGAGACGTGGGATTAACTGCGCCCACTCCCCCCAATTCTCACGTTTATTACGCATAAGTGCGAGCCGAAACTGCCGCACGGAACGTGCGGGCGGTTTCGGGATACAAAGGATCCGCGCCTGGGCCGGGGCGCGGACGTGGCGGGCCCCCTCCCTGCGGCGACGTCCCGTCATGCGCGTGGGCTGGCAGGCTTTCCGGCCAAGTGGCTCGCCGACGGCCCGCGGCCCGGTGCGCGTGCTAGCGGGTTCCCGCCCTCCGACTCCGGAAGAATTCGACTAAGGCGACGCGCCTGACCAAGGCCGGCTCCCATCTGCCGGCTTGTCACGATAGGAAGCTGATCGAGCTTCTTGAACCCCACTCCACCTCGAAGCCCAATCAGCTTCGGGGACTACTGTCGGGGTAAATGGCCACGGGTAGCCTAACCGACTACCCCTGGCTCTTCGGAAAATTTATCAGGCCTTTGGGCCTTCAAGCACTCCAAGCATTTGGGCCGCCTTCCCTGGCCGGCTACCACTAAAGCCGACTCCCGGAAGGCAACCCAGCCTCACCGACTCCTCCCCAGGATGACTACGGGGTGGCCGACTCCAAGAAGCCGACCAGGAAAGACGCCGACTCCTAGGAGCCGGCCAAGATCACAGCCACCCCTCCATAACAGCGACGTGACGGGGTGTGGCCATAGTGCGGCCCATGACCCCCGAAGCCCGAGGCGGGCATGGCTACAGGAGGCCGTACGGGAGGGACGTTTCCCGTGCGGCTCGGCACTGTAGCCACGCTAGCCTCGACGTCATCCGCGACCCACTCCTGTACGGCCCAAGGACTGCGGGCCCCTTCAGCCAGAGAGAGGCGTGAAGGCGGCCCGGCTTTTCCTAGTCGGCCAAGAGTATAGCCGGCTTCCAGAAGCCGGCTACTCCCTTCCTCGAAGCAGGAGACCCATTAAGGAGACAAGACGAGGTGAGGCTACAGTGATAGCCCCCGAGGCGGCCCACTGTAGCCACGCTCACCTCGACAAAGCCCTCATCATCAGAGGCGCGGCTACAGTAAGCAGCCGCCGACAAAACCCTAGGCGGTGGGACCGGCCTGTCGACCAAGTAGCCGGCAGCCGGCGGGACCCAGCAGCCGGCGGAGAAGCCGGCGAGCGTAGACACTGACGGCTGGGACCAGTTCCCAGTCGGATTACCATTGTACCCACGCATAGCACACACACCATAGATAGAGAGAAGCAAGAGCTAGCCTTGTTCTTCTTCTCCCTTGATCTCAACAGCTCTAGGGGCGATTGTAGCTACCCTTTATCGATCTAGTGATCATGCGGAGACCCCGCAGAGCAGGACTAGGGGTGTTATCTCCTCGGAGAGCCCTGAACCTGGGTAAGATTCGCCGGCGTGCATGTCTTCGCCTCATCCCGTTTCTGGGCACCGGCGACGTTTTATTGGCTCCCACAATGATAAGCCATCCCTTGGCATATGTCGCACCAACCACCTGACACTCCCACTTGCACTAGAGTCAATAATCTAGATTACATAGTAATGATTCTAATACCCATGGAGTATTGGTGCTGATCATGTTTTACTCATGGAAGAGGCTTAGTCAACGGGTCTACAACATTTGGATCTGATCCGTATGTATTTTGCCAATCTCTATGTCTCCCTCCTTTACTTGATCGCGGATGGAGTTGAAGCATCTCTTGATGTGTTTGGTTCTCTTGTGAAATCTGGATTCCTTCGCTAAGGCAATTGCTCCAGTATTGTCACAAAAGATTTTCATTGGACCCGATGCACCAGGTATTACACCTAGATCAGATATGAACTCCTTCATCCAGACTCCTTCATTTGCTGCTTCCGAAGCAGCTATGTACTCTCCCTCGCACGTAGATCCCGCCATGACGCTATACTTGGAACTGCACCAACTGACAGCTCCACCATTCAATATAAATACATATTCGGTTTGTGACTTAGAGTCATCCAAATCAGTGTCAAAGCTTGCATCGACGTAACCATTTACGACAAGATCTTTGTCACCTCCATAAACGAGAAACATTTCCTTATTACTTTTCAGGTATTTTAGGCTATTCTTGACTGCTGTCTAGTGATCCACTCCTGGATTAATTTGGTACCTCCCTGCTAAACTTATAGCAAGGCACACATCAGGTCTGGTACACAGCATTGCATACATGATAGAACCTATGGCTGAGACATAGGGAATGACTTTCATTTTCTCTCTATCTTCTGCAGTAGTCGGGCATTGAGTCTGACTCACTTCACACCTTGTAACATAGGCAAGATCCCATTCTTTGACTGATCCATTTTGAACTTCTTCAAAACTTTATCAAGGTATGTGCTTTGTGAAAGTCCAATTAAGCGTCATGATCTATCTCTATAGATCTTGATGCTCAATATATAAGCAGCTTCACCAATGTCTTTCATTGAAAAATTCTTATTCAAGTATCCTTTTATGCTATCCAGAAATTCTGTATTATTTCGAATCAACAATATGCCATCCACATATAATATTAGAAATGCTAAAGAGCTCCCACTCACTTTCCTATAAATACAAGCTTCACCAAAAGTCTATATAAAACCATATGCTTTGATCACACTATCAAAGTGTATATTCCAACTCCGAGATGCTTGCACCAGTCCATAAATGGATCGCTGGAGCTTGCACACTTTGTTAGCACCTTCAGGATCGACAAAACCTTCTGGTTGCATCATATACAACTCTTCTTTAAGAAGTCCATTAAGGAATGCAGTTTTGACATCCATTTGCCAAATTTCATAATCATAGAATGCGGCAATTGCTAACATGATTCGGATAGACTTAAGCATCACTACTGATGAGAAAGTCTCATCATAGCTATAACGCCCACGATGCGGCTATATCTCCCACGTGCCGAAGCACGACTTAGAGGCATAACCGCATTGTAGGTATTGTCGCAAGAAGGATCATCTTCACACAATCCCATGTAATGAACAAGAATGGGATAACGAGAGTTGGCTTACAATCGCCACTTCACACAATACATAAATTAATTCATACATCATCCAAAATCCACACATAGACCGACTACGGTCAAATCCAAATGAAAATAAGATAACCCCAAATGCTAGATCCCCGATCGTCCCAATTGGGCTCCACTACTGATCATCAGGAAACGAAACATAGTAACGACCACGTTCGTCGTCGAACTCCCACTTGAGCTCGGTTGCGTCATCCGCACTGGTATCGTCGGCACCTGCAACTGTTTTGGTAGAATCTGTGAGTCACGAGGACTCAGCAATCTCACACCCGCGAGATCAAGACTATTTAAGCTTATAGGAAGGATGGGGTAATGAGGTGGAACAGCAGCAAGCACTAAGCATATGGTGGCTAACATACGCAAATGAGAGCGAGAGGAGAAGCAACGCAACGGTCGAGAAGCTAGAAGTGATCACGAAGTGATCCTGAAACTACTTACGTTCATACATAACCCAAACCGTGTTCACTTCCCGGACTCCGCCGAAAAGAGACCATCACGGCTACACACACGGTTGATGTATTTTAGTTAAGTCAAGTGTCAAGTTCTCTACAACCGGACATTAACAAATTCCCATCTGCCTCATAACCGCGGGCACGGCTTTCAAAAGATAATACCCTGCAGGGGTGTCCCAACTTAGCCCATTATAAGCTCTCACGGTCAACGAAGGATATTCCTTCTCCCGAGAAGACCCGATCAGTCTCGGAATCCCGGTTTCCAAGACATTTCGTCAATGTTAAAACAAGACCAGCAAAGCCGCCCGATGTGCCGACAAATCCTGATAGGAGCTGCACATATCTCGTTCTCAGGGCAACACTGGATAAGTCAAGCTACGAGTAAAACCAGCCCTCAAGTTGCCCCGAGGTGGCCTCGCAGGCTGCTCGGTTCGGACCAACACTCAGAGGAGCGCTGGCCCGGGGGGTTAAAATAAAGATGACCCTTGAGTCTGTAGAACCCAAGGGAAAAAGGCTTAGGTGGCAAATGTTAAAACCAAGGTTGGGCCTTGCTGGAGGAGTTTTATTCAAAGCAAACTGTCAAGGGGGTCTCATAAATCACCCAACCGCGTAAGGAACGCAAAATCAAGGAACATAACACCGGTATGACGGAAACTAGGGCGGCAAGAGTGGAACAAAACACCAGGCATAAGGCCGAGCCTTCCACCCTTTACCATGTATATAGATGCATTAATTAAATAAGAGATATTGTGATATCCCAAAATATCCATGTTCCAACATGGAACAAACTTCAACATCACCTGCAACTAGCAACGCTATAAGAGGGGCTGAGCAAAAGCGGTAACATAGCCAAACAACAGTTTGCTAGGAAGGATGGTTAGAGGCTTGACATGGCAATATGGGAGGCATGATATAGCAAGTGGTAGGTAGCGCGGCATAGGAAAAGAGCGAACAACTAGCAAGAAAAGATAGAAGTCATTTCGAGGGTATGGTCATCTTGCCTGAAATCCCGCTAGGAAGAAGAACGAGTCCATGAAAAAGACAAACGGACGTAGTCGAACGAATCCTCACAATCGCAACGTAACCGGAACTATCAAGAAGAAGCAACACCGGAAAGAAGCAAACAACATGGTAAACAACCATCACAGAAACATGGCATGATGCACAATCAAGTATGATGCATGTCCGATTTAAAAAGGCATGGCATGGCAAAGTGCATAAACAATACTACAAATTAAGTGGAGCTCAATATGCAATGAGTTGCATATTGACGAAACACCACATCAATTATTTAGTTCTCTCTCGTTTATGTACCCAACAATATTAAATGTTATTAAACATGGCAAGGGGTGAAGCATATGAAAACTACCTATCTAGGCAAGTTTAAATGAGGCCGGAACAACAAACAACAATTCCGGAAAATCCTCATGTGCATATTTTAGATTTGGTACTGTTCTGCCATAAACACAATTTTAATGTTGTTAAACAGCAAAATAAAGTGCACCATGTTAAACTAGGCATTTTTTACCCCATTTACATATAAAG
Source organism: Triticum aestivum (assembly GCF_018294505.1). Lineage (NCBI taxonomy): Eukaryota > Viridiplantae > Streptophyta > Magnoliopsida > Poales > Poaceae > Triticum > Triticum aestivum. Next base: position 238,304,396 of record NC_057805.1, read on the forward strand.
TTTATTAAATTCCGAGTTACGGTTAATTAGTTATGAAATAAATCATTTTAACATGGCATTTATGCAAATTTAAACAAACAGCATTTTAAACATGGATGAAAGTAGCATATTATGAAACTAGATGAAATTCTAAGCATTTTACATATTAAAATCATTTTAATCCGATGCACCATTTGTGAGTTATTAAATGCATGATCTAGAGGGACTTTTCTGTAAATCTGTAAACTCCTGGATAATTGGACAAATTCGCAGCGGAAGGAAAAAAACTACATGGGCTGAATCTGGATCGACTGGGCTGCTCACATTGGGCTTGAGGAGGCGCTGGGCATCTGGGCTGCGAGCGAAGCAGAGGAGGCCTCGCGCGGCGAGTGGCGCTCGTCCACGCTGGCGCTGGACCGGTCAACGCGGGGCGATGCTCGTTCCTGGGCAGAACGAGAAGCAGGGCGCGGAGGCGTCAGCCCCCGGTTCGATGCAGAGGCACTGGCCTCGAATGACGATGGCGACAGCAGGAACTCCGGTAGGCGACGGGGAGGCCTCCAGGAGGCGGACGGCGGCGGGGATCCACCGGATCTGACGAGGGGAGCCGGTCCCCGATGGTGGGAGTCGAATAGGACGATGGCGGCTCGGCTCCTGCGAAGAATTACAGAGAGCGAGTGAGTTCAGAGAGGAGGGACAGGGAGAAGAACGGAGGGAAGAACAGGCGCAACTTGGTTGACCGGAGATTCGCCAGAAGCGTGCGGGCACGGCGGCTGGAGGGCAAGAGAAACCCCAGGCGCTTGGGGCTGCATTGTTGCTGCTACTACTGCTGGCGGCGAAGGCGAGCTCCGGCTGGTGAGGGACTTGGCGAAGGAACGGCGACGCAGCAGGGACACGGCGGGAACTGCGCGGGAATGGAGGCAGGGCACGAATTCGGCAGGTCTTGGTAGCGTACGACGCGATGACGAGGACAACAACGGCCATGGCGATCTCCTGCTATAGCAAGTATAGGGATAGAGAGAGATATGAGAAAGAGCAACAGGGAAAGGAAGATGCGCGGGAGGAAGGAGAGGGACGGCCTGGGTGATGGTCTTGGCAGGTTCGGGCGGCGGATGGAGCAGCTCCGGCGGTGGTGCTCGGGATGAGCAGGGATCGACGCCTGGCTCTCTCTTGCGGGTGTCCCTGGTTGGAGGGGATGGATCGATGGAATTGGGGGCGACGAGTGGTTGGCCCGATTGGAAAATCGAGGAAGGATTTTGGATTGGGAGGGATCCCGAGGTGGGAGAGGAGCGGCGGCGAGGAGGGACAGATGTCCTAGATTTTAGGTTTTGGGTCTAAAAAATGGACTAGGGGTCTATATATATACGAAAGGGGGATGATTTGGATCCTTCGATTGCGATCGGGCAGTCCGGAATTAATGGGTTAGGGAGTCCAAAAAAGAAAAGGAAGATAATTAGAGGATAGTTGGGGATGATCCGGATCCAACGGTGACGACTGCCCCGGTCGGGTTCGGGGAAGGTTTCGGATGCGCGCAAGAAGGGGTTTTGTGCATTGTGCAGAGAGGCTCAAACGGTCGGACAACAAAAGAACGGTTGGTCTCGAAAGGGACAACAAAGGCAACAGGGAGAAGCGGGAACTACGAACGGATGCAAGTTTTTTTTAAAAAAATAACGGCAACGAAGTGCCGATGCAATGCGGATGATGCAATGATGAAATGCAACAAGCAAATAAAACACACAGTGATCACGAAGAACATGGAAGGCGTCTGGAGCGTCGGTCTCGGGGCGTTACAGCACCCAACCCCTTGAACTTGTCGAATACCTTTTGCAACAAGTCGAGCTTTGTAGACAGTAACATTACCGTCAGCGTCAGTCTTCTTCTTGAAGATCCATTTATTCTCTATGGCTTGCCGATCATCGGGCAAGTCAACCAAAGTCCACACTTTGTTCTCATACATGGATCCCATCTCAGATTTCATGGCCTCAAGCCATTTTGCGGAATCTGGGCTCATCCTCATAGTTCGTAGGTTCATCATGGTCTAGTAACATGACTTCCAGAACAGGGTTAATGTACCTCTGTGTTGCAGACCGTACTCTGGTTGACCTACGAGGTTCGGTAGTAACTTGATCTGAAGTTTCATGATCATCATCATTAACTTCCTCACTAATTCGTGTAGGCATCACTGGAACTGATCTCTCTGATGAACCATTTTCCAATTCGGGAGAAGGTACAACTACCTCATCAAGTTCTACTTTCCTCCCACTCACTTCTTCCGAGAGAAACTCCTTCTCTAGAAAGGATCCATTCTTAGCAACGAATATCTTGCCTTCGGATCTGTGATAGAAGGTGTACCTGCTACCTCTTGAGCACTGCGTTGGTTTTCCTTTGAAGAGGAAAGGATGATGCAGCAAAGTAGCATAAGTATTTCCCTCAGTTTTTGAGAACCAAGGTATCAATCCAGTAGGAGACTACACGCAAGTCGCCTCGTACCTACACAAACAAATAAGAACCTTGCAACCAACGCAATAAAGGGGTTGTCAATCCATTCACGACCACTTGCAAAAGTGAGATCTGATAGAGATAATAAGATAAATATTTTTGGTATTTTTTATGATATAGTTTGAAAGTAAAGATTGCAAAGTAAAATAGATTGGAAACTTATATGATGGAAAATAGACCCGGGGGCCATATGTTTCACTAGCGGCTTCTCTCAAAATAGCATAAGTATTACGGTGGGTGAACAAATTACTGTCGAGCAATTGATAGAAAAGTGCATAGTTATGAGAATATCTAGGCATGATCATGTATATAGGCATCACGTCCGCGGCAAGTAGACCGAAACGATTCTGCATCTACTACTATTACTCCACACATCGACCGCTATCCAGCATGCTTCTAGAGTATTAAGTTCATAAGAACAGAGTAACGCATTAGGCAAGATGACATGATGTAGAGGGATAAACTCAGGCAATATGATATAAACCCCATGTTTTTATCCTCGATGGCAAGGACACCGCAAGATTGAACCAAGAGCTAAGCACTTCTCCCATTGCAAGAAAGATCAATCTAGTAGGCCAAACCAAACTGATAATTCGAAGAGACTTGCAAAGATAACAAATCATACATAAAAGAATTCAGAGGAGATTCAAATATTGTTCACAGATAATCTTGATCATAAACCCACAATTCATCGGATCTTGACAAACACAGCGCAAAAAGAATTACATCGAATAGATCTCCAAGAAGATCGAGGAGAACTTTGTATTGAGATCCAAAGAGAGAGAAGAAGCCATCTAGCTAATAACTATGGACCCGAAGGTCTGTGGTAAACTACTCACACATCATCGGAGAGGCTATGTTGTAGATGTAGAAGCCCTGTGTGATCGATTCCCCCTCCAGCGGAGCGCCAAAAAATGCCCCAAGATGTGATCTCACGGGTACAGAAGGTTGCGGCGGTGGAAATAGGGTTTCGTGGTGCTCCTGGATGTTTTTGGGGTATATGGATATATATAGGAGGAAGAAGTAGGTCATTGGAGCTGCGAGGGGCCCACGAGGGTGGGGGCGCGCCCAGGGGGGCAGGCGCGCCTCCCTGCCTCGTGGCCTCCTTGCTTCTTTCTTAATGTCCACTCCAAGTCCTCCGGATCACGTTTGTTCAAAAATTAACTCTCCCGAAGGTTTCATTCCGTTTGGACTCCGTTTGATATTCCTTTTCTGCGAAACACTCAAATAGGCAAAAAAAACAACAATTTGCACTCGGCCTTCAGTTAATAGGTTAGTCCCAAAAATAATATAAAAGTGCTTAGTAAAGCCCATTAAACATCTAAACCAGATAATATAATAGCATGGAACAATAAAAAATTATAGATACGTTGGAGACGTATCAGTACCCAACAGTTTCTTTTGGGTATCCTATGAAGACGCATTTCTCGATTTGAGTTCGAGCTTATTAGGCTGAAGCTTTTTCACATAAGTATCCCAACCCCAAACTTTAAGAAACGACAGCTTAGGTTTCTTGCCGAACCACATTTCATACGGAATCGTCTCAACGGATTTAGATGGTGCCCTATTTAACGTGAATGCAACCATCTCTAAAGCATAACCCCAAAACGATAGTGGTAAATTGGTAAGAGACATCATAGAACGCACCATATCTAATAAAGTACGGTTACGATGTTCGGACACACCATTACGCTGTGGTGTTCCAGGTGGCGCGAGTTGCGAAACTATTCCACATTGTTTCAAATGAACACCAAAATCGTAACTCAAATATTCGCCTCCGCGATCAAATCGTAGAAACTTTATTTTCTTGTTACGATGATTTTCCGCTTCACTTTGAAATTCTATGAACTTTTCAAATGTTTCAGGCTTATGTTTCATTAAGTAGATATACCCATATCTGCTCAAATCATCTGTGAAGGTCAGAAAATAATGATACCCTCCGCGAGCCTCAACACTCATCGGACCGCATACATCAGTATGTATTATTTCTAATAAGTCAGTTGCTCGCTCGATTGTTCCGGAGAACGGAGTCTTAGTCAACTTGCCCATGAGGCATGGTTCGCAAGCATCAAGTGATTCCAAAAGCCCATCAGCATGGAGTTTCTTCATGCGCTTTACACCAATATGACCTAAATGGTAGTGCCACAAATAAGTTACACTATCATTATTAACTTTGCATCTTCTGGCTTCAATATTATGAATATGTGTATCACTACGATCGAGATTCAACAAAAATAGACCACTCATCAAGGGTGCATGATCATAAAATATATTACTCATATAAATAGAACAACCATTATTCTCCGATTTAAATGAATAACCGTCTCGCATCAAACAAGATCTAGATATAATGTTCATGCTCAACACTGGCACCAAACAACAACTATTCAGGTCTAAAACTAATCCCGAAGGTAGATGTAGAGGTAGCGTGCCGACGGCAATCACATCGACCTTGGAACCATATCTGACGTGCATCGTCACCTCATCCTTAGCCAATCTTCGTTTAATCCGTAGCCCCTGTTTCGAGTTGCAAATATGAGCAACAGAACCAGTATCAAATACCCAGGCGCTACTACGAGCATTAGTAAGGTACACATCAACAACGTGCATATCAAATATACCTATCACTTTGCCATCCTTCTTATCCGCAAAATACTTGGGGTCGTTCCGCTTCCAGTGACCAGTCTCTTTGCAGTAGAAGCACTCAGTTTCAGGCTTAGGCCCAGACTAGGGCTTCTTCCCTTTGCCCTTTTTCTTGAAACTAGTGGTCTTGTTAACCATCAACACTTGATGCTCCTTCTTGATTTCTACCTCCGCAGCCTTAAGCATCGTGAAGAGCACGGGAATTGTCTTTTCCATCCCTTGCATGTTATAGTTCATCACGAAGCCTTTATAGCTTGGTGGCAGTGATTGAAGAACTCTGTCAATGACACTCTCATCAGGAAGATTAACTCCCAGCTGAGTCCAGTGGTTATGGTACCCAGACATTTTGAGTATGTGTTCACTGACAAAACTATTCTCCTCCATCTTGCAGCTATAGAACTTGTTGGAGACTTCATATCTCTCAAGTCAGGCATTTGCTTGAAATATTAACTATAACTACTGGAACATCTCATATGCTCCATGACATTCAAAACGTCTTTGAAGTCCCGATTCTAAGCCGTAAAGCATGGCACACTGAACTATCGAGTAGTCATCAGCTTTAGTTTGCCAGACATTCATAATGTCCGGAGTTGCTCCTCTAGCGGGTCTTGCACCTAGCGGTGCTTCCAGGACGTATTCTTCTGTGTAGCAATGAGGATAATCCTCAAGTTACGGACCCAGTTTGTGTAGTTGCTACCATCATCTTTCAACTTAGCTTTCTCTAGGAACGCATTAAAATTCAAGGGAACGGTAGCACGGGCCATTGATCTACAACAACATAGATATGCAAAAACTATCAGGACTAAGTTCATGATAAATTTAAGTTCAATTAATCATATTACTTAAGAACTCCCACTTAGATAGACATCCCTCTAGTCATCTAAATGATCACGTGATCCATATCAACTAAACCATGTCCGATCATCACGTGAGATGGAGTAGTTTTCAATCGTGAACATCTCTACGTTGATCATATCTACTATATGATTCACGTTCGACCTTTCGATCTCAGTGTTCCGAGGCCATATCTGCATATGCTAGGTTCGTCAAGTTTAACCTGAGTATTCTGCACGTGCAAAACTGTTTTGCACCCGTTGTATGTGAACGTAGAGCATATCACACCCGATCATCACGTGGTGTCTCGGCACGACGAACTGTTGTAACGGCGCATACTTAGGGAGAACACTTATACCTTGAAATTTAGTGAGGGATCATCTTACAATGCTACCTCCGTACTAAGCAAAATAAGATGCATAAAAGATAAACATCACATGCAATCAAAATATGTGACATGATATGGCCATCATCATCTTGTGCCTTTGATCTCCATGTCCAAAGCACCGTCATGATCTCCATCATCACCGGCTTGACACCTTGATCTCCATCGTAGCGTCGTTATCGTCTCGTCAACTATTGCTTCTACAACTATTGTTATCGCATAGTGATAAAGTAAGGCAATTACATGGCGATTGCATTTCATACAACAAAGCAACAACCATAAGGCTGCTGCCAGTTGCCGATAACTTTTACAAAACATGATCATCTCATACAATAACTTATATCACATCATGTCTTGACCATATCACATCACAACATGCCCTGCAAAAACAAGTTAGATGTCCTCTACTTTGTTGTTGCAAGTTTTACGTACCTGCTACGGGCTTCTAGCAAGAACCGTTCTTACCTACGCATCAAAACCACAACGATTTTTCGTCAAGTGTGTTGTTTTAACCTTCAACAAGGACCGGCCGTAGCCAAATTCGATTCAACTAAAGTTGGAGAAATAGACACCCGCCAACCACCTTTATGCAAAACTAGTTGCATGTCTGTCGGTGGAACCGGTCTCATGAACGTGGTCATGTAAGGCTGGTCCGGGCCGCTTCATCCAACAATACAGCCGAATCAAAAGAAGACATTGGTGGTAAGCAGTATGACTATTATCTCCCACAACTCTTTGTGTTCTACTCGTGCATATCATCTACGCATAGACCTGGCTCGGATGCCACTGTTGGGGAACGTAGCATGCAATTTCAAAACTTTTCCTACGATCACGCAAGATTTATCTAGGAGATGCATAGCAACGAGAGGGGGAGAGTGTGTCCACATACCCTCGTAGACCGAAAGCGGAAGCGTTAGGTTAACGCGGTTGATGTAGTCGAACGTCTTCATGATCCAACCGATCTAGTACCGAACGTACGGCACCTCCGAGTTCAGCACACGTTCAGCTCGATGTCATCCCTCGAACTCTTGATCTAGCAAAGGGTCGAGGGAGAGTTTTGTCAGCATGACGGTGTGGCGATGGTGATGGTGATGTGATCCGCGCAGGGCTTCGCCTAAGCACTACGGTGCTATGACTGGAGGACTAAACTGTGGAGGGGGCATCACACACGGCTAAGAGAACAATTGTTGTGCTTTGGGGTGCCCCCTGCCCCCGTATATAAAGGAGGGGAGGAGGAGGCTGGCCACCAAGGGCCGCGCCAAGGGTGGAGTCCTACTAGGAATCCACTCCTAGTAGGATTCGCCCCCCCCCCCCCCGATTTTTCCTTTCTCATTGGAGGGAAAATGGAAGGAGAGGGAGAGGGAGAGGGAAAGAGGAAAGGGGGCCGCACCCCCTCCCCCTTGTCCAATTCGGACTCCCTTGGGAGGGAGGGGGCGCGCCACCCTGCGGGCTCCCCTCTCTTTCTCCCCTATGGCCCATGAAGGCCCATTACTTCCCCCGGGGGTTCCGGTAACCCCTCGGTACACCGGAAAAATACCCGAACCACTCGAAACCATTCCGGTGTCTGAATACCATCTTCCAATATATCATCTTTACCTCTCGACCATTTCGAGACTCCTTGTCATGTCCTTGATCTCATCCGGGACTCCGAACAATCTTCGGTCACCAAAACACATAACTCATAATACAAATTGTCATCGAATGTTAAGCGTGCGGACCCTATGGATTCGAGAACTATGTAGACATGACCGAGACACATCTCCGAACAATAACCAACAGTGGAACCTGGATGCTCATATTGGTTCCTACATATTCTATGAAGATCTTTATCGGTCAAACCGCAATAACAACATAAGTTATTCCCTTTGTCATCGGTATGTTACTTGCCCGAGATTCGATCGTCGGTATCATCATACCTAGTTCAATCTCGTTACCAGAAAGTCCCTTTACTCGTCCGTAATGCATCATCCCACAACTAACTGATTAGTCACATTGCTTGCAAGGCTTATAGTGATGTGCATTACCGAAGGGCCTAGAGATACCTCTTTGATACTCGGACTGACAAATCCTAATCTTGATCTATGCCAACCCAACAAACACCTTCGGAGACATCTGTAGAGCATCTTTATAATCACCTAGTTGCGTTGTGACGTTTGATAGCACACAAGGTGTTCCTCGGGTATTCGGGAGTTGCATAATCTCATAATCAGAGGAATATGTATAAGTCATGAACAAAGCAATAGTAATAAAACTTAAAGATCATTATGCTAAGCTAACGGATGGGTCTTGTCCATCACATCATTCTCTAATGATGTGATCTCGTTCATCAAATGACAACACATGTCTATGGTCAGGAAACTTAACCATCTTTGATTAACGAGCTAGTCAAGTAGAGGCATACTAGGGACACTCTGTTTTGTCTATGTATTCATACATGTACTAAGTTTCCGGTTAATATAATTCTAGCATGAATAATAAACATTTATCATGAGATAAGGAAATATAAATAATAACTTTATTATTGCATGCATATTTCCTTCATGTACGCCTTGTTGGAGAAGTTGACGAGGAGCTGGGAGTGGCCCCTGATGGTGAGCCGCCTCACCACCAGGGCCGCCGTAGCCTTGAGGCCGATGATTAGGCCCTCGTATTCTGCGATGTTGTTGGAGACCTTCTCGCTATACTGGAAGCAGAGCTACACACGGCTTAGTAGAGCTTGTCTTGGGTGGGTCAGATGAGCACGGTTCCAGCCCACGCACCCTAACGCGCGAATGCTCTGTCAAAGTACATGACCCAACCATCCGGTGCTTCTCTTCCGGGTGCGAGAGAACGGTCCTCGCCCACTTCTCGGTCTAGGGCATCAGTCCATTCTGCCACAAAGTTGGCAAGGGCCGCACCTTTGATGATTCTAGTGGTGCTGAACTCCAACTGGAACGCCTGCAGTTCGATGTTCCATTCGGCGACCCTTCCCGCGGCGTTAGGGCTCCGGCATACCCTCACTAGGGGGTAAGTAAAAACAAACCTTGATGGGGTGGCCTTGGAAGTAGTGACATAGTTTTCGAGAGGTAACGAGGAGTGCGAGCAAAAGTTTTTGTGGCATGGGGTAGCGTGCCCGCGCATCACACAGCACCGTGCTGACGAAGTACACTGGGTGCTCAACGAGAGTGGAGGCGTTGGCGGGATCCCATGCCTCCTGAGGCTGGGGCACCTCAGGAGTTTTTCATCCGACAGGGCAACCATGGCCTCAGGAGCGCCATCCTCAGGAGTCTTGCTGATCAGAGGAGTGGCCGAGGCCTCAAGAGCAACGTCCTGAGGCTGCGGCGCCTCCGCTGGGTGCGGGGCGCTGCGCCGCGTGCCCTTAACCAGAAGGTCCTCCCGGACCGCCATGAGCGCTGCATTGGCGGAGTGAGGTGTGGCGGCCAGGTAGAGCACCAAGGGTTCAAGGGGGCGCGGTGCTACCAGCACCGGTGTGCTGGTGAGGTATCTATTGAGGTCTTGGAAGGCCACGTCAGCCTCCGGAGTCCACTCGAACGGGCCCTTCTTTTTCATTAGCTTGAAGAAGGGGAGGGCGCGCTCTCCTAGCTTGGAAATGAAACGCCCAAGCGAGGTTACGCAGGCTGCCAGCTTCTGCATCTCCTTGAGGGTTTGCGGCGAACTCATCTTTTCAATGGCCTTGACCTTCTCCGGGTTGGCCTCGATCCCTCTGTGCGACGCCAGGAATCCCAGCAGCTTGCCGGACAGGATACAAAACACACATTTCTCCAGGTTGAGTCACATGTTGACTTTGCGCAGGCTGGCGAATGTCTCCTCCAGATCTTCGATAAGGGTTCTTGCCTCCCGAGATTTCAGCACTATGTCATCGACGTATGCCTGATGACCCACAAGTATAGGAGATCTATCGTAGTCCTTTCGATAAGTAAGAGTGTCGAACCCAACGAGGAGCAGAAGGAAATGATAAGCGGTTTTCAGCAAGGTATTCTCTGCAAGCACTGAAATAATAGGTAACAGATAGTTTTATGATAGGATAATTTGTAACGAGCAACAAGTAACATAAGTAAATAAAGTGCAGCAATGTGGCCCAATCCTTTTTGTAGCAAAGGACAAGCCTGGACAAACTCTTATATAGAGAAAAGCGCTCCCGAGGACACATGGAAATTATCGTCAAGCTAGTTTTCATCACGTTTATATGATTCGCGTTCGGTACTTTGATAATTTGATATGTGGGTGGACCGGTGCTTGGGTGCTGTCCTTACTTGGACAAGCATCCCACTTATGATTAACCTCTATTGCAAGCATCCTCAACTACCACAAAAGTATTAAGGTAAACCTAACCATAGCATGAAACATATGGATCCAAATCAGCCCCTTACGAAGCAACGCATAAACTAGGGTTTAAGCTTCTGTCACTCTAGCAACCCATCATCTACTTATTACTTCCCAATGCCTTCCTCTAGGCCCAAATAATGGTGAAGTGTCATGTAGTCGACGTTCACATAACACCACTAGAGGATAGACAACATACATCTCATCAAAATATCGAACGAATACCAAATTCACATGACTACTAATAGCAAGACTTCTCCCATGTCCTCAGGAACAAACGTAACTACTCACAAAGCATATTCATGTTCATAATCAGAGGAGTATTAATATGCATAAAGGATCTGAACATATGATCTTCCACCAAATAAACCAACTAGCATCAACTACAAGGAGTAATCAACACTACTAGCAACCTACAGGTACCAATCCCAGACTTGGAGACAAGAATTGGATACAAGAGATGAACTAGGGTTTGAGAGGAGATGGTGCTGGTGAAGATGTTGATGGAGATTTCCCTCTCCCGATGAGAGGAGCGTTGGTGATGACGATGGCGATGATTTCCCCCTCCCGGGGGGAAGTGTCCCCGGCAGAACAGCTCTGCCGGAGCCCTAGATTGGTTCCGCCAAGGTTCCGCCTCGTGGCGGCGGAGTCTCGTCCCGAAAGCTTGCTTATGATTTTTCTTCGGACGAAAGACTTCATATAGTAGAAGATGGGCACCGGAGGGCCAACAGGGGGCCCACGTGGCAGGGGGCGCGCCCAGGGGGTAGGGCGCGCCCCCACCCTCGTGGACAGGTGGAGGCCCCCCTGTTGTATTTCTTTCGCTCAGTATTTTTTATTATTTCCAAAAATAACTTTCGTGGAGTTTCAGGACTTTTGGAGTTGTGCAGAATAGGTCTCTAATATTTGCTCCTTTTCCAGCCCAGAATTCCAGCTGCCGGCATTCTCCCTCCTTATGTAAACCTTGTAAAATAAGAGAGAATAGGCATAAGTATTGTGACATAATGTGTAATAACAGCCCATAATGCAATAAATATCGATATAAAAGCATGATGCAAAATGGACGTATCAACTCCCCCAAGCTTAGACCTCGCTTGTCCTCAAGCGAAAGCCGATAACGATAAATATGTCCACATGTTTAGAGGTAGAGGTGTCGATAAAATAAAATACGGACATGAGGGCATCATGATTATTCTCATAACAGCAACATATATGGATATTATCATATGATTTCTTATGCTCAAGTAATAATCTATTCACAATGCAAAGTATGAATCAGAAACTTTATTGAGAACTAACAAACTATAATCTCAGTCATTGAAGCAATTGCAATTTATCATAACATCAGAAAGAGTCTATGTCAGAGCTTTCTAGCAAGTCCACATACTCAAGTATCATTTAGTCTTTCATAATTGCTAACACTCACGCAATACTTGTGGTTACGGAGTTTTAACCGGACCCAGAGAAAGATAGGGGCTTATAGTTTCGCCTCCCAACCTTTTACCTCAAGGGTAATGTCAACAATAATAGTTCATGCTAACCCATATCCAATTAGATATATTTATCAGAATCTTTCCAACATCCTGTGCTTGCCAAAGGATAAAAGGTAAAAAGGAAAGGTGAAGATCACCATGACTCTTGTATAAGATAGAAGATAATAATAAAAGATAGGCCCTTCGCAAAGGGAAGCAGAGGTTGCCATGCGCTTTCAGGGTTGGATGCACAAAATCTTAATGCGAAAGAATGTCACTTTATATTGCCACTTGTGATATGAACCTTTATTATCCAGTCCGTCGCTTTTATTTCTTCCACATCACAAGATCGTATAAAGCTTATTTCCTCCACACCAATCAATCATACATATTTAGAGAGCAATTTTTATTGCTTGCACCGATGGCAACTTACTTGAAGGATCTTACTCAATCCATAGGTAGATATGGTGGACTCTCATGGCAAAACTGGTTTAAGGGTATTTGGAAGCACAAGTAGTATCTCTACTTGGCGCAAAGAATTTGGCTAGCATGAGGGGGAAAGGCAAGCTCAACATGTTGGATGATCCATGACAATATACTTTATCTCAGATATAAGAAAACATAACCCATTACGTTGTCTTCCTTGTCCAACATCAACTCTTTAGCATGTCATATTTTAATGAGTGCTCCCAATCATAAAAGATGTCCAAGATAGTATATTTATATGTGAAACCTCTGTTTCTTTATTACTTCCTATTAATTGCAACGATGACCAAAGCTATGTTTGTGAACTCTCAACAATTTTTAACCATCATACTCTTTCTATGTGAAGTCATTACTCTCAATAAGATCAATATGATCTATTTGTTTCTTTTTATTCTTTTCTCTTTTCTTTTATTCACTCAAGATCATGGCAAAATAATCAAGCCCTTGACTCAACACTAATCTTTGTTATATAGCTCACAGACTCGATTACAAAGAGGGATCATAAAGCAAAACCCAAAACTAGATCATACCAAAACTTTATTCTACTGGATCAAGATACTACTAAAGGGATCGAACTAAGAAAAACGGTAAAGAAAGGAGATGTGGTTGTGATACGATACCGGGGCATCTCCCCCAAGCTTGGCAGTTGCCAAGGGGAGTGCCCATACCCATGTGATTATGTCTCCTTCTTTGTTAGTGAAGAAGATGATGGTTTAGTTGATGGTGTAGGCTTCTTCCTTAATTTGTGCTTGAGGACAAAATTTTGATCCCTCAGGTCATCAATCTCCTACTCCAGGCTTAATATCTTTTTGCATAATTCCTGCTTGTTTTCCTGCAAGAGGCGGAAAGGGATAAACTCGATCTTAAATTTCTTTGCTCTATCAGGGAGGCTTGACTTTTTGAACTACACATGCATGTCCCCAGGTTGAGGTAATGGGACTTCATCTTCATCTGAGCTCGTCTCCTCCTTCCTCTTGGGTTCATAGTCCTCTTCTTCTTCCATAATCCAACCACAATGCTCCACATCTCCATAGACCTTAGGATTTGCAAGGTAATCAGCCACATAGCTTTCTCCTTCAGAATCCTGGGACGACATGTTGCTCTGACCTGCAGCAGGACAGCTCGAAACGAAAACAGAGGATATTTGCGTGATACAGGAGTCAAAACCTTCGGGAGATTATATAATGAATTTTTACCGACCAAAATACGTATCGTGCAAGAAGAGTCCGGAGAGCACACGAGGTGCCCACGAGGCAGGGGGCGCGCCCAGGGGGGTAGGGCGCGCCCAGGGGGGTAGGGCGCGCCCTCCACCCTCGTGGATGCCTCGTGTCCTTCCCGGACCGCTTCTTATTTTCTATTTTTCTAAATAGTCCAAAACAGAGAAATATTACCATTAGAATTGTTTTGGAGTCGGTTTACTTACCGTACCACATACCTATTCCTTTTCGGAGTCTGAAACATTCCGGAAAGTGTCCCTTATGTGTTCCTCGGGGGTTACGGTTTCAATAACATTGGTTTCAACATGTATGGGATTACCTGAGATATAATGTTTGATTCTTTGACCGTTCACCACCTTCGGATTTGTACCTTCGAAGTTGTTGATTTTTATGGCACCGGAACGATAGACCTCCTCGATGACGTAAGGACCTTCCCATTTAGAGAGAAGTTTTCCTGCAAAAAATCTTAAACGAGAGTTGTATAGCAATACATAATCCCCTACATTAAACTCACGCTTTTGTATTCTTTTGTCATGCCATCTTTTAACTTTTTCTTTAAACAACTTGGCATTCTCATAAGCTTGGGTTCTCCATTCATCAAGTGAGCTAATGTCAAATAACCTCTTCTCACCGGCAAGTTTGAAATCATAATTGAGCTCTTTAATATCCCAATAAGCATTATGTTCTAGTTCGAGAGGTAAGTGACATGCTTTTCCATAAACCATTTTATACGGAGACATACCCATAGGATTTTTATATGCAGTTCTATATGCCCATAATGCATCATCAAGTTTCTTGGACCAATTCTTTCTAGATCTATTAACAGTCTTTTGCAAAATTAATTTGAGCTCTCTATTACTCAATTCTACTTGACCACTAGACTGCGGGTGATAAGGAGATGCAATTCTATGATTAACATCATACTTAGCAAGCATTTTACGGAAAGCACCATGAATAAAATGTGAACCACCATCAGTCATTAAATATCTAGGGACTCCAAACCTCGGAAAAATAACTTCTTTAAGCATTTTAATAGAAGTGTTATGATCAGCACTACTAGTTGGAATAGCTTCTACCCACTTAGTAACGTAATCAACAGCAACTAAAATATGTGTGTAACCATTAGAGGCAGGAAAAGGTCCCATATAATCAAAGCCCCAAACATCAAATGGTTCAATAACAAGTGAATAGTTCATAGGCATTTCTTGACGTCTACTAATGTTACCAATTCTTTGACATTCATCACAAGATAAGACAAACTTACGGGCATCCTTGAAGAGAGTAGGCCAATAAAAACCGGATTGCAGTACCTTATGTGTAGTTCTATTTCCAGCGTGATGTCCTCCGTTAGCCTCGGAGTGACACTTGCGTAGGATCTGTTCCTGTTCATGCTCAGGTACACAATGTCTAATAACACCATCTAGTCCTTCTTTATAAAGATGTGGGTCATCCCAAAAGTAATGTCTCAAATCATAGAAAACTTTTTCTTTTGCTGGTATGTGAAACTAGGTGGTATAAATTTAGCAACAATGTAATTAGCATAATCAGCATACCATGGAGCAGTATGAGAAGCATTTATGACATTTAATTGTTCATTAGGAAAGCTATCATCAATAGGTAGTGGGTCATCAAGAACATTTTCTAATCTAGACAAGTTGTCTGCAACAGGGTTCTCAGCTCCCTTTCTATCAATAATATGCAAATCAAATTCTTGTAGCAGGAGAACCCATCTAATAAGTCTAGGTTTAGCATCCTTCTTTTCCATAAGATATTTAATAGCAGCATGATCCGTGTGAATGGTTACTTTAGAATCAACAATATAAGGTCTAAACTTATCACAAGCAAATACGACTGCTAAGAATTCCTTTTCAGTAGTAGCATAATTTCTTTGAGCATTATCTAGAGTCTTACTAGCATATTGAATAACATTTAATTTCTTATCAACTCTTTGCCCTAGAACAGCACCTACAGCATAATCACTGGCATCACACATAATTTCAAAGGGTAAATTCCAATCAGGTGGCTGAACGATAGGTGCAGAAATCAATGCTTTCTTAAGTATTTCAAATGCTTCTACACAATCATCATCGAAGACAAATGGTATATCTTTTTCTAATAAATTACTAAGAGGCCGAGAAATTTTTGAGAAGTCCTTAATGAACCTCCTATAAAAACCGGCGTGACCAAGGAAACTTCTTATACCTTTGATGTCCTTGGGACATGGCATCTTTTCAATAGCATCAACCTTGGCTTTATCAACCTCAATACCTCTTTCAGAAACTTTATGCCCCAAGACAATACCTTCATTAACCATAAAGTGGCACTTTTCCCAATTCAAGACAAGATTAGTTTCTTCACATCTCTGCAAAACTCGATCAAGGTTGCTCAAGCAATCATCAAAAGAGGATCCATAGACGGAAAAATCGTCCATGAAAACCTCACAAATCTTTTCACAAAAGTCAGAGAATATAGCCATCATGCATCTTTGAAAGGTAGCAGGTGCATTACATAAACCAAAAGGCATACGTCTATAAGCAAAAGTACCGAAAGGGCAAGTAAAAGTGGTCTTTGATTGATCATCGGCTGACACAGGTATTTGAGAGAAACCAGAATAACCATCTAGAAAGCAAAATGTGTATGTTTGGATAATCTTTCTAGCATTTGATCGATAAAAGGTAAGGGGTAATGATCTTTTTAGTAGCTTTATTTAATTTGCGGAAATCAATTACCATCCTATAACCTGTAATAATTCTTTGCGGATCAATTCATCTTTATCATTAGGAACGACAGTAATACCTCCCTTCTTAGGGACACAATGGACAGGACTTACCCACTGACTATCAGCAACGGGATAAATTATACCTGCCTCAAGGAGCTTTAGTATTTCTTTCTTACCACTTCTTTCATCTTAGGATTCAGCCGTCGTTGGTGATCACGAACTGGTTTGGCATCTTTCTCCAAATTTATTTTATGTTGACATAGAGTGGGACTAATGCCCTTAAGATCATCAAGAGTATATCCAATAGCAGCACGGTGCTTCTTCAGAGTTTTCAATAATCTCTCTTCTTCATGCTCTGAAAGGTTAGCACTAATAATAACAGGATATATCTTTTTCTCATCAAGATAAGCATATTTAAGAGTATCAGGTAACGGTTTAAGCTCAAACACGGGATCACCCTTGGGTGGAGGAGGATCCCCTAGGATTTCAACAGGCAAATTGTGTTTCAGGATGGGTTCCTGTTTAAAGAATACTTCATCTATTTCCCTTCTTTCATTCATAAACATATCATTTTCATGGTCTAGCAAATATTGTTCTAAAGGATCACTAGGAGGTACGGCAATAGAAGCAAGACCAATAATTTCATCCTTACTAGGCAATTCCTCTTCACGGTGTTGTCTACGAAATTTAGAGAAATTAAACTCATGAGACATATCACCCAAACCAATAGTAACAACATCCTTTTCGCAGTCTATCTTAGCATTAACAGTGTTCAAGAAGGGTCTACCAAATATAATGGGACAAAAGCTATCTTGTGGGGAACCAAGAACAAGAAAATCAGCAGGATATTTAGTTTTCCCACACAAGACTTCAACATCTCTAACAATTCCCATTGGTGATATAGTATCTCTATTGGCAAGTTTAGTTGTGACATCAATATCTTCTAACTCAGCAGGTGCAATATCATGCATAATTTCTTTGTATAAGTCAAAGGTATTGCACTAGCACTAGCACCCATATCACATAAGCCATGATAACAATGATCTCCTATTTTAACAGAAATAACAGGCATGCCTACCACAGGTCTATGTTTATCTTTAGCACAAGGTTTGGCAATTCTAGCAGTTTCATCACGGAAATGAATAACATGCCCATCAATATTATCAGACAAGAGATCTTTAACAATAGCAATATTAGGTTCAACTTTAATTTGCTCAGGAGGTGTATAAGTTCTAATATTGCTTTTACGGACCACAGTTGAAGCTTTAGCATGATCCTTTATCCTAACAGGGAAAGGTGGTTTCTCAACATAAGAAGTAGGAACAATAGGATCATTATAAGTGATAGTCTTTTCTTCAACTTTAATAGGTGCAGCTACTTTTACTTCTATGGGAGGATGATATTTAAACCACTCCTCCTTGGGGAGATCAACATAAGTAGCAAAAGATTCACAGAAAGAAGCTACTATCTCAGAGTCAAGTCCATATTTAGTGCTAAACTTACGGAAAACATCGGTATCCATAAAAGATTTAACACAATCAAACTTAGGTGTCATACCTGACTCCTTACCTTCGTCGAGATCCCAATCTTCAGAGTTGCGTTTAATTCTTTCCAATAAATCCCATTTGAATTCAATAGTCTTCATCATAAAAGAGCCAGCACAAGAAGTATCGAGCATGGTGCGATTGTTATCAGAAAGCCGAGCATAAAAACTTTGAATAATTATTTCTCTTGGGAGCTCATGATTGGGGCATGAATATAACATTGATTTAAGCCTCCCCCAAGCTTGAGCGATGCTTTCTCCTTCGCGAGGCCAAAAATTATATATATAATTGCGATCACGATGAACAAGATGCATAGGATAAAACTTCTGATGAAATTCCAATTTCAATTGTTTGTATTTCCATGACCCCGTATCATCACATAGCCTATACCATGTCAATGCATCTCCCTTCAAAGATAAAGGGAAGACCTTCTTCTTAATAACATCACTGGGCACACCTCCAGGATTAAATAATCCACAAACTTCATCCACATATATTAGGTGCTCATCAGGATGCTTTGTTCCATCTCCTGCAAAAGGATTAGCTAGCAGTTTTTCTAACATACCCGAAGGAATTTGAAAGTAAACATTTTCATCTTCAGTAGGTTCAGCAGGTTGAGGAGCAACTCTTTGCTCTACTGGTCGGGGTGAAGATACCCCGAACAAGCCCCTCACAGGATTACTTTCCATCGTAACAAGTGATAGTAAATTTCAGCACACTATATAAATTTTTCCTTACCAAATTCCACCTACCAAAGGCGCTTCACTCCCCGGCAATGGCGCCAGAAAAGAATCTTGATGACCCACAATTATAGGGGATCTATCGTAGTCCTTTCGATAAGTAAGAGTGTCGAACCCAATGAGGAGCAGAAGGAAATGATAAGCGGTTTTCAGCAAGGTATTCTCTGCAAGCACTGAAATAATAGGTAACAGATAGTTTTGTGATAGGATAATTTGTAACGAGCAACAAGTAACAAAAGTAAATAAAGTGCAGCAATGTGGCCCAATCCGTTTTGTAGCAAAGGACAAGCCTGGACAAACTCTTATATAGAGAAAAGCGCTCCTGAGGACACATGGGAATTATCGTCAAGCTAGTTTTCATCATGTTCATATGATTCGCGTTCGGTACTTTGATAATTTGATATGTGGGTGGACCAGAGCTTGGGTGCTGTCCTTACTTGGACAAGCATCCCACTTATGATTAACCTCTATTGCAAGCATCCGCAACTACAACAAAAGTATTAAGGTAAACCTAACCATAGCATGAAACATATGGATCCAAATCAGCCACTTACGAAGCAACGCATAAACTAAGGTTTAAGCATCTGTCACTCTAGCAACCCATCATCTACTTATTACTTCCCAATGCCTTCTTCTAGGCCCAAATAATGGTGAGTGTCATGTAGTCGACGTTCACATAACACCACTAGAGGATAGACAACATACATCTCATCAAAATATCGAACGAATACCAAATTCACATGACTACTAATAGCAAGACTTCTCCCCTGTCCTCAGAAACAAACGTAACTACTCACAAAGCATATTCATGTTCATAATCAGAGGAGTATTAATATGCATAAAGGATCTGAACATACGATCTTCCACCAAATAAACCAACTAGCATCAACTACAAGGAGTAATCAACACTACTAGCAACCTACAGGTACCAATCCCAGACTTGGAGACAAGAATTGGATACAAGAGATGAACTAGGGTATGAGAGGTTCCGCCTCGTGGCGGCGGAGTCTCATCCCGAAAGCTTGCTTATGATTTTTCTTCGGACGATAGACTTCATATAGGAGAAGATGGGCACCGGAGGGCCAACAGGGGGCCCACGAGGCAGGGGGGCGTGCCCAGGGGGGTAGGGCGCGCCCCCCACCCTCGTGGACAGGTGGAGGCCCCCTGATGTATTTCTTCCGCTCAGTATTTTTTATTATTTCCAAAAAAAACTTTCGTGGAGTTTCAGGACTTTTGGAGTTGTGCAGAATAGGTCTCTAATATTTGCTCCTTTTTCAGCCCAGAATTCCAGCTGCCGGCATTCTCCCTCCTTATGTAAACCTTGTAAAATAAGAGAGAATAGGCATAAGTATTGTGACATAATGTGTAATAACAGCCCATAATGCAATAAATATCGATATAAAAGCATGATGCAAAATGGACGTATCCATGCCTCGGCGTTCCTCCTGAGCTGCTGGCCCAGGGCAATGTGCATCAGCTGCTGGAAGGTCGCTCCGCATTGCGCAGCCCGAATGACATGCAGGTTTAGCAGTACACCCTGCGCGGGGTCAGGAAAGCTATCTTCTTGACGTCCTACACCACCATCTTGATTTGGTGATAGCCCAAGAAGGTGTCCAGGAAGCATAGTAAATCGCACCCGGCGGTGGAGTCGATGATCTGATCGATGCGTGGGAGAGGGAAAGGGTATTGGACAAGCCTTGTTGAGGTTGGTGAAATCCACACACGTGCGCTCCTTCCTGCCCTTTTTGGGGACGATAACCATGTTCGCCAACTAATCTGGATGTCGTACTTTCCGAATGACGCTGGCCTCTTGCAGCTTGCGAGTCTCCTGGACGATGAACGACTGGTTCTCCGGGGCTTGTCGCCACGCCTTCTGCTTTACCGGGCATGCGTTGGGGCACACCATCAGGTGGTGCTCGATTACCCCACGCGGAACCCTGACCAGGTCCGCCGCTTCCCATGCAAACACGTCCTTGTTTGCGCGGAGGAAGCTGACCAACATTTCTTCCTGTTCCGGGTGGAGGCTGGCGCCTATGGTGAAGGGATAACCCGATCCCCCATCTTTGTCAACCGGCACCTGCTTCGTCTCGGCCTGGTCTTGAGAAAACAATTGCTTCTTCTTTGCTAGCGCAGCCCCCGGGCCTTCCGAAGCTCCCTCCCCGTTTGGCCGCGCGGCCACCACGACCTTGTGGGCGAGCTTAGGGTTCGAGAGCGCATCCTTGGTAGCCCCCGCCACAGTGAGTACGCCGCTGCTTCCTGGCATCTTCTTGAGGTTGTAGCCGGGATGAGTCGCCGCCATGAATGTGGCCACGACTGGATTCCCGAGGATGGCATTGTACGGGAGGCCGATGCGAGCGATGTTGAAGTCGATGAGCTCAGTGCGGTAGTTATCGTATGTGCCAAAGGTGATGGGGAGGTGGGTCTGCCCTAGAGGGCAGGTGGAGCCATCAACGAACCCGGGGGCAACTATCTGCGTCCTAGGAACAGGGGTACCTAGACCTGCCTGCTTGCGGCCCACGACGTGGCTCCACCAATGGCTTGGTACGACCCATCTTCAGCAACAACCACTCAAAACCATTGCGAGGGGCCAAGCCTCGCGAGGCGGACGACACCAAGACCTCGTCGAGGGCAGGCTCGCTAGGCTGGCTCCTGAGGAGCGGAGATATCTATGCAGGGGGCACCTCGCGAGGTTCACATGATGTGAGCCATGACGACCAAGGCCAGGCGGGCGCCAGAGGGTGCAGTGTACCAGTTTTCTCTTTGGTGCTAAAGAGGCACGCGCAGGCGAGGAGTCCCGAGGCATCGAGCAAAGGTTTCCATATCGGTGCAATGAGGCCAAGACCAGCAGGACGGAGGTCATTGACGGTGTTCTGGACTAGGGGGTACTCACCACATCGTCTTCCGACCAAGTGGATCGGGCCGAGGACCCCCATGGCGGTTCACTCATGGGCCACTTCTGGCAGCCCATGTCGCATACGAGGAGTATTCCACAAGACTTGGTGATCAAGACAAGGACTCCTCTCCACCAATGTATTCGGCTAGGACTCTTGTTATTCTAGGCCTCTGGTGCATTATATAAGCCAAGGCAAGACTAGTCGATAGAGAGATACTCATTACCATAGTCATATAGGCTAGACTTCTAGGGTTTAGCCATTACGATCTCGTGGTAGATCAACTCTTGTAATACTCATATTCATCAAGATCAATCAAGCAGGAAGTAGGGTATTACCTCCATAGAGAGGGCCTGAACCTGGGTAAACATCGTGTCCCCTGTCTCCTGTTACCATCAGACGCACAGTTCGGGACCCCCTACCCGGGATCCGCCGGTTTTGACACCGACATTGGTGCTTTCATTGATTGTTCCGTTGTGTGGTCGGCAAAAGGATCGATGGCTCGTCTGCAGATCAACTGCGACGTCGGCGTCTTCGTCGCCGCCTCGACTGGTCAACTTGGCTTGACCGAGGACTGCGCCCCACCTCCAATCATCATGTTCGGACCAGGGCCTTCATCAACATCAACTCCGATCTCTATAAAGATCATGGATGAATCATCCATGGAGCTCGGGGGCTCAACGTCAACATTGCCCTTGGGCGACCGTGCTGTTTTTCCGAACAACGAACTTGTATCCGCTGCCACCACCTCCTCAAGCATTGCTTTGACAATTCCTTTGGTGGAATTATGCGGAATTGAGTCTACAACAACCATGCAAAATTTCGTCGAGTTCCGATGGAGGAATCTCTGGCAATGTACGATATACCAGAGCCCTATCAAATCTGGACGGGAATCTGGATGAGTTTAGGGCGTGGTCTCCAGCGCCTAGCTCGGACGTCCTTTGGAAGATCCAACTGTTGATCGGCTGCGGAATTCCTATATCTACCACCTCTCAATATTTCAGCTCGATCCAACCGTCCAAACTCCGGGAACCTTCCGATTAAGTGCATCACTTTTCGGATATGTTTTCTACGCGAATACAGATCCGACGAGAATTCATGTTTCTTTATGAACGTGATATTGGACAGCCTTTTTAATGGAATTTTCTTCTATGGTATTGTGCGTTGTTTTTAACACGTGCCCATAAAATTCTAAGCATTCTCTGAGGCACTCTTCACCATCGCGCTGGTGTCAAACCAGTCCGGCAACATTGCACCACGTCTGCCGACCTACACTAGACAGATCGTCGCTTCATCGAGCCGAGCCTAACCTTATCGGTTCATCAGCTCGGCAAGCCGAACAAAAGTCTGGCATCGCGAAGGATAAATCATCACCAACACCACCACCCCACAGATTGCATGGGTCAGGCGCGCGGACATCGCCGCTCGGTCACTTCATCAATCCGGCATTGACCGCGTCACAAGTTATGACCAGCGTCGGCATGGCCGCACTATTGCTTCTTCAAGCCGATGTCCATCACGCTGAACTGCTTCAACACCTCGGCTGACATGGCAGTTGCAACGCCTCCTTACTGACCCGCTCCGTCATCTCGCCTAGACCGGGGACTTTGCTATTTCTTCTTCAACATGCTCCGGTGACTTCGGCGTCACCAGCCGACCAGCTTCATCACGTTAGCTGGACCGGGGGCTTTGCCTCGCGAGCCCACCTTTGCCAGCATCGCCATGCCGTCGCTTTTATCGCCCATCAGGCAATGGGTGTGCGGATCGAGTCCCAATTTTGGGAGTAACCTTTCTTCAGATTGCTACAACAGATAAACTAGGTCTATCAAATGGTGGCCGCATTAACGACGGTCGCGTGGTGGTTTGGTCAGTTTCCGCATACAGTTTGGCGAATGCCGCATCCGGAACTCAGACCGGCCTGTGAATTCAGGCTTTGCCACAGCTTCATCGTGTCACGCCGACGCCCTGCATCGACATTGACTTCGGCGCCAGGCCACATCTCTTTCAATAAATTATTTTCACGAAAAGCAATTATCCTTTTTGGACCGCACTATTTTATGTGTGTAGGTGATCGACTACGACTGCGTCGCACAGTCACTTTGGCAAGCCGACGTCGTTGTCCCAATCGGCATAAATCGGCTCGCGTGATCACCTTGTTGGTCGAATCGCCATACCGACATGTTCGGTTGCCTCGGGGACTTCGGCATCGCTGAGAGAGCTCTACCTCATCGAGTGATCGGCACACGGGCCATATTTCTTTTATTACTCACTTTGCATAAATTATTAATTATGCAACAATTTTTTATATTATTCCTATTATCTCCGGCTTGCACTATTTTCTGTGCACAGGTAAAGGATCCAGGTCGGGCAGCGCTGTCACCTCGGCGTACCGACGTACCACATCACCTCGGCTGGACCGAGGGCTTCATCATCACTTCATTAAGCCACACCGGGGACTTCGGCGTCACACTGCTGGCCCGCATTGGCCGTGCTATGTCGCCACTTCGGAGTGCCGAGCTCTTTGCTCCACCACCTCAGGACCGGCTTGGGGGCTGGGACCTTGTCCCGCTGTAAGCTCGGGCCGTGCATCGACACCGAGCACATTAATCTGCTAAGTCACTTCCATGCTTAAATACCTTTAGTTTTAAATTTTGTTTGGTTCGACCAAGCATTATGCTTTTCTGAAAAAAAGTTGTTTGCGAAAAACTTTCTTTGTCAAAACCTTGTTTGTCACAAACAAATTCAAATACCCCGTTTACGTGGGGGCTTCCTTTATGAAGCCTTTCCTCTTGCATATGATTATACTTGTATGGCTTTGTTCCTTATTCGTGTATTACGCCACAATATGGACCATGTTGACTTAAGTGTTCCGCAAGCTGGGTTGCCTGGCTCCTGTGCTTACCCCTACGTTCCCGATTGTTCGGCTAGGCGGTAAAGGGAGCACCTCTGTGATTGTTACTACCGGGTCATCCGAGTTAGTACCTCAGACTGGGTGAAGCCGAAAGCTAGTGCTCTTATTGTTTTCAATCATGGTCGGCACAGAACGGAACTCATGAGTAAAAAAAATCTATTGCACAAGTCTCATAGTAACAATGAGCAACTGAAGAAAGGTATTGGTGGAGGTACTATTTTCTTCGAAGATGCTTCTTACACTTCGTCAGTAATATAGCATAAGTTCCCTGAGCGCGCTTTGTCTGTTATAGCCTTATTGCCTAGTTATCAGAAACATATCATCGATATTCTCGACAGGTGGAGTACATAACACTTTTCGGCCCTTGACCGAAGAGGGAGAAGCCGATGGTCGGTTAAGACGTGTTTAAAGTTCGGGTGAACATAGATATGATATAGGTACTTCGGTACATACAATCATTATACATAAAATTCTTTTACCCAAGTCACTTGGGGGCTCTCAAAATTTATATGAGTTGTTTTATAGTAAATGTGTTTTCTTCTTGGTCGTTGCAAAGTCTTTTTCTACCGCTCCTTTTTCGACTCGAGTGTATGGTCAATAGCCGGATAGCCTGTCTTCTCTCTAAAAACTGCTCGAGCTTAGTTTTCTAAAACTGACCTCGGAGAAATACTCCGCCTTTGGGATAATGAGCTTGAAGCCGTAGGCTGACCCGCGTGAAGTCTTGAGATCGGGTGTGTCACGTTAAAGCATGATAGAAGCACAATTTTTTTTCTTTTTTCCAATTTTCAGATTGGCACCGAACACTTGATCTTGTTCGGACGTCAAGTTTTTACTGACATTTTTTGGTTTCCAAGATTATGGCACTTTTAAACTATTTGTGTGTTTCCAGCATAAGTCTCGCAGTGCAACGCCGGACACCTTTAGATATTCGGCAAAAACATTCTCGAATATTGCTAAATATGCATCGGTTTTGAATTGTGTCTTCGGTCAATAGTTGGGTTGCCCGGTTCCTGTGCTTGCCTCCTACGTTCCGCTTTGTTCAGCTAGGTGTGCAAAGGGAGAACCACTGCGATTGTGCTTCCAACTCGCATGGTTAAGCACCTCAGTGGAGAAAGCGGAAAACTGACTGTCACAATAAGCGTAAACTGGTCAGCGATCCGATGACTGTGTTAAATGATGGGCCGTTCACAACATTGGCCAAAGTGTTTACGGCTTGACCTCGGTTGTCGCCAAACACTAACTGGGGGCTAGTAATTGGCCTCCCAACTTTAAACTCCTATGACTAAGTGAAAGTTATAAAGCCCGCATATCTGATTGCCTTGTTTCCGCTAACACAACCGCCTCCGAGCACCAAGACGTCGGCTAAGGGTTGTTTTGTTATTGCGGAAACACCCTGCGTAGCCTCTACAAAGGGGTGGAAGCCGACGATGTGCCATTTTCAAATGATAACGGTCGCAACGGAGTCAAAATAAACATATATCATCAGCCTCTGTATTCAATATACAAACTGCTGCCTTCTGTAATCATCGTTATAAAGCCATAAATATGCATCAATTTGACTTCAGATTTTGGCCAAGCTGGGTTGCCTGGCTCCTGTGCTTACCCCTACGTTCCCGATTGTTCGGCTAGGCGGTAAAAGGAGCACCTCTATGATTGTTACTACCGGGCCATCCCAGTTAGTACCGCAGACTGGGTGAAGCTGAAAGCTAGCAATCTTATAGGATCACATTGGTCGGCAATGACGGAAGTAAAATTTTTGGTTCATTAATACCACAGAGTTCGGGAACTTTCCCCGAACTAAATCCTCAATATTTTCCTCCCACATTGATTGGAGGTGAGGTTTCATGATAGCGGAACTATTTTCCTTGGAAGATGTTTCTTACATTAAGTAATATAACATATCTCTCCGCGTACCTTTGTTTATAAAACCGTATGGCCGGATTGCCTTGTTTTCCATAAATCTTTGCCCGTATAATGGCTTTATAAAGTAGGACAAACACTCCCCGGCTTCTGGCCGAGAAGGTTGAAGCCGATGGACGGTCAACAAAGTTTTGTACAATGCGGATCCGAGCATTAATGATGTAAAGTACTTGGATACTTAGAATCATTACACATAATTGGTGGTTTTACTCTAGATATCGATCCTTAATTCGGCCACCCGTGCCCACATTAAGGCTCGGGGGCTACTGGGCTTCGGGTTTATCATTCACTAATATTAAATGGGGCGTATCGATCCCCTGATCTGGTGTTGCCACCTGACCAGTGTCTCGGGGGCTACTGCATTGACAATCCAATGCAGAAAATTTAAAGTGCAATATAGCTTTCGAGGAGATTATGATCCTCAGGTTGGTCGGCCGCACCCAACCTGAGTCTCGAGGAATTTGCACACCACTTTTTGTGTCCCGAAGTATTCTGCCGAGCTAGGAGTTGATCCTCAGGCCGATTTTGTGAATCAACCTGAGTTTCACGGGCTACTGGGATCAGCGGTCTTATGTCATCCTTCAGGTGCATCTCGGGTTTTAGACCAATACACACCTTGAGGGCTACTGGCTATATATCTCAGCAGAGAATAAATTGCACCAATCAAAAATATTGACAAAAAACGGCCCGCGGTCGGGGTGGTGCACCACCTCGGAAGCAGTCCGTCATAAAGCTCAGGCGCTAGTGGCTGGCTCCATAGAGTACATTTCCGGCATTAAGCTCGGCTAAACTCCTTCAAGTTTCTTGAACCAAGGTGATTTATGACACCTGGATATAGTCCGGCGTTGGAGCTCGGATACAGTCTGGCGTTGGAGCTTGGACATAGTCCGGCGTTGGAGCTCGGATACATTCCAGCATTGGATCTCGGAAGCGGTCCGGCGTTGGTGCTCGGCTGCAAAAGATACCTCGAATGCAGTCCGGCGTTGGAGCTCGGACGCAAGAGGACGCTGCCGCCCGGGAACAACTTCAAACCCGAGGTGTGGCATAAAAATAACAAGGCATTGATAAAGGCCGAGAACTTAAAGGGGCTCCTCGGTTACCCGACGTGTAAACTCTTCGGATTTACGTCGGTGATCCTCAAGATCGAAGATGGGAAGATATGTTGAACCAGTTTTCAAGACCGATGACCGAAGATGAAGAACAGTTTGGAAGAATCGAGGAGCTTCCCCAACTTGAAGACCGGTTTAGGGGGCTACTGCCGGTGTCCTGGACTAGGGGGTACTCACCACATCGTCTCCCGACCAGGTGGATCGGTCCGAGGACCCCCATGGCGGTTCACTCATGGGCCACTTCGGGCAGCCCATGCCGCATACGAGGAGTATTCCACAAGACTTGGTGATCAAGACAAGGACTCCTCTCCACCAATGTATTCGGCTAGGACTCTTGTTATTCTAGGCCTCTGGTGCATTATATAAGCCAAGGCAAGGCTAGTCGATAGAGAGATACTCATTACCATAGTCATACATGCTAGACTTCTAGGGTTTAGCCATTATGATCTCGTGGTAGATCAACTCTTGTAATACTCATATTCATCAAGACCAATCAAGCAGGAAGTAGGGTATTACCTCCATAGAGAGGGCCCGAACCTGGGTAAACATCGTGTCCCCTGTCTCCTGTTACCATCGACCTTAGACGCACAGTTCGGGACCCCCTACCCGAGATCCACCGGTTTTGACACCGACAGTCATCGCGGAGCCCACAGCTACATCACCACAAGAACCTTTGGCAGGCGAAGACCACCTTTTGTCAGGATAGCTTGTACTAGTTGTCTCCCTTCAAACTTGGCCATTGTGGGATCCCTTCCCGCTTGATATTTGGGAGGAGGACTAGGGCCTCTATAAATAGGACTAGCCACCACCATAGGAAGGGGGCGGATCCCAGGCGGATCATTCAGACCACTCACACACTCACCAACTCACCCAGCTCAAGAACACCTCTCCTCAAGAGGCTATTCTTACCTTGTACCTGTTCATCCTCAGCCTCCAAGGCAATCCACCACACCACACTGGAGTAGGGTATTATACCATAACGGTGGCCTGAACCAGTATAGACCCTCGTGTCTCTTGTTCTTTGGGTTTGTCGAGCTAGGCCTTGAGATCGTTGTGCGAGCGAGCAGGGAGAGAGAGTTCTTCGTGTGCACCCCTGTGTTCGAACCTCAAGGGTCTGCCGGAACCCATAATCCGACTTTTGGCGCACCAGGTAGGCGGTGCGCCAAAGCTTTCCCTCCGTATATCCATGCTCCACTGCTCTGCCGCATCCATGGTGATGCTCGCCGAGCCTGTGCTGAGCGCCGGGCCGCCCTTGCCGCTCGCGTCGCTCAGACGACGCCCGTTGGCGGACCTCCCCGCCGTTCTTGATCACCCGCTGCCAACGCTGCCACCGGACCGGCCAGAAACGAGTAGCAAGCCTCATCGTTGCACCCTTCTGTGCGGCGGGACGGACGCACCGCCACCCCGTCACTGACACCGGCCAGCTCATCGTCCCATGCTCGTCGCGCGCCCACGGACGCGCAGGCCGCGCTGCTCATGGCACCTGAGCTCCTGCATTACCGCCCGGTCGACGATCTCTACGAAGACTGGCTGGACCGCATCGCTGAGCTCGTCAGTGTCGCTGGAGGCTCTCCTGCACCGTTGATACCTCTTGAGCACTGCGTTGGTTTTCCCTTGAAGAGGAAAGGTGATGCAGTAAAGTAGCGTAAGTATTTCCCTCAGTTTTTGAGAACCAAGGTATCAATCCAGTAGGAGGCCACGTTCAAGTCCCTCGCACCTACACAAACAAATAAAAACCTCGCAACCAATGCAATAAAGGGGTTGTCAATCCCTTCACAGTCACTTACGAAGTGAGATCTGATTGATATGATAAGATAATATTTTTGGTATTTTTATAATAAAGATGCAAAGTAAAATAAAAGGCAATAAAAATAGCTAAGTGTTGGAAGATTAATATGATGGAAAATAGACCCGGGGGGCCATAGGTTTCACTAGTGGCTTCTCTCAAGAGCATAAGTATTACGGTGGGTGAACAGATTACTGTTGAGCAATTGATAGAATTGAGCATAGTTATGAGAATATCTAGGTATGATCATGTATATAGGCATCACGTCCGTGACAAGTAGACCGACTCCTGCCTGCATCTACTACTATTACTCCACACATCGACCGCTATCCAGCATGCATCTAGAGTATTAAGTTCAAAAGAACAGAGTAACGCTTTAAGTAAGATGACATGATGTAGAGGGATAAACTCATGCAATATGATATAAACCCCATCTTGTTATCCTCGATGGCAACAATACAATACGTGCCTTGCTGCCCCTACTGTCACTGGGAAAGGACACCGCAAGATTGAACCCAAAGCTAAGCACTTCTCCCATTGCAAGAAAGATCAATCTAGTAGGCCAAACCAAACTGATAATTCGAAGAGACTTGCAAAGATAACCAATCATACATAAAAGAATTCAGAGAAGATTCAAATATTGTTCATAGATAAACTTGATCATAAACCCACAATTCATCGGTCTCAACAAACACACCGTAAAAGAAGATTACATCGAATAGATCTCCACGAGAATCATGGAGAACTTTGTATTGAGATCCAAAGAGAGTGAAGAAGCCATCTAGCTAATAACTATGGACCCGAAGGTCTGAGGTAAACTACTCACACATCATCGGAGAGGCTATGGTGTTGATGTAGAAGCCCTCCGTGATCAATGCCCCCTCCGGCAGGACGCCGGAAAAGGCCCCAAGATGGGATCTCACGGGTACAGAAAGTTGCGGCGGTGGAATTATGTTTTCGTGGATGCTTCTGTTGGTTTGGGGGTACGTAGGTATATATAGGAGGAAGAAGTAAGTCGGTGGAGCAACATGGGCCCCACGAGGGTGGTGGGCGCGCCTGGAAGGGGGGTAGGCGCGCCCCCCTGCCTCGTGCTCTCTTGGTTGCTTTCTTGACGTAGGGTCCAAGTCCTCTGGATCACGTTCGTTCCAAAAATCACGTTCCCGAAGGTTTCATTCCGTTTGGACTCCGTTTGATATTCTTTTTCTGCGAAACTCTGAAATAGGCAAAAAAACAGCAATTTGGGCTGGGCCTCCGGTTAGTAGGTTAGTCCCAAAAAAAATATAAAAGTGTATAATAAAGCCCATTAATCATCCAAAACAGAATATAATATAGCATGAAGCAATAAAAAATTATAGATACGTTGGAGACGTATCAAGCATCCCCAAGCTTAATTCCTGCTCGTCCTCGAGTAGGTAAATGATAAAAATAGAATTTTTGATGCGGAATGCTACTTGGCATAATTTCAATGTAATTCTCTTAATTGTGGTATGAATATTCATATCCGAAAGATTCGAGACAAAAGTTTAATATTGACACAAAAATAATAATACTTCAAGCATACTAACTAAGCAATTATGTCTTCTCAAAATAACCTGGCCAAAGAAAGTTATCCCTACAAAATCATATAGTCTGGCTATGCTCTATCTTCACCACACAATGTATTTAAATCATGCACACATGACAAGCCAAGCAATTGTTTCATACTTTTGGTGTTCTCAAAAATTTGCAATCTTCACGCAATACATGAGCGTGAGCCATGGACATAACACTATATGTGGAATAGAATGGTGGTTGTGGAGAAGACAAAAAGGGAGAAGATAGTCTCACATCAACTAGGCGTATCAACGGGCTATGGAGATGCCCATTAATAGATATCAATGTGAGTGAGTAGGGATTGCCATGCAACGGATGCACTAGAGCTCTAAGTGTATGAAAGCTCAACAAAAGAAACTAAGTGGGTGTGCATCCAACTCACTTGCTCACGAAGACCTAGGGCATTTTGAGGAAGCCCATCATTGGAATACACAAGCCAAGTTCTATAATGAAAAATTCCCACTAGTATATGAAAGTGATATCATAGGAGACTCTATCATGAAGATCATGGTGCTACTTTGAAGCACAAGTGTGGTAAAAGGATAGTAACATTGTCCCATCTCTCTTTTTCTCTCATTTTTTATTTGGGCCTTTTCCTTTTTTTATGGCCTCTTTTTTTTCATTTAGTCCGGAGTCTCATCCCGACTTGTGGGGGAATCATAGTCTCCATCATCCTTTCCTCACTTGGGACAATGCTCTAAAAAAGATGATCATCACACTTTTATTTACTTACAACTCAACAATTACAACTCAACAATTACAACTCAATACTTAGAACAAAATATGACTCTATGTGAATGCCTCCGGTGGTGTACCGGGATATGCAATGAATCAAGAGTGACATGTATGAAAGAATTATGAATGGTGGCTTTGCCACAAATACGATGTCAACTACATGATCATGCGAAGCAATATGACAATGATGGAGCGTGTCATAGTAAACGGAACGGTTGTAAGTTGCATTGCAATATATCTCGAAATGGCTATGGAAATGCCATGATAGGTAGGTACGGTAGCTGTTTTGAGGAAGGTATATGGTGGGTGTATGATACCGGCGAAAAGTGCGCGGTATTAGAGAGGCTAGCAATGGTGGAAGGAAGAGAGTGCGTATAATCCATAGACTCAACATTAGTCATAAAGAACTCATATACTTATTGCAAAAATCTACAAGTTATCAAAGCAAAGTATTACGCGCATGCTCCTAGGGGGATAGATTGGTAGGAAAAGACCATCGCTCGTCCCCGACCGCCACTCATAAGGAAGACAATCAATAAATAAATCATGCTTCGACTTCATCACATAACAGTTCACCATACGTGCATGCTACGGGAATCACAAACTTTAACACAAGTATTTCTCAAATCCACAACTACTCAACTAGCATGACTCTAATGTCACCATCTTCATACCTCAAAACAATTATCAAGCATCAAACTTCTCATAGTATTCAACACACTCATAAGATTTTTTTTACTAATCTTGAATGCCTATCATAATTAAAGTAAATTACCATGCTGTTTTGTAGGACTCTCAAAATAATATAAGTGAAGCATGAGAGAACAATAGTTTCTATAAAACAAATCCACCACCGTTCTCTAAAAGATATAAGTGAAGCACTAGAGCAAAAACTATATAGCTCAAAAGATATAAGTGAAACACATAGAGTATTCTAACAAATTCCGAATCAAGTGTGTCTCTCTCAAAAGGTGTGTACAGCAAGGATGATTGTGGTAAACTAACAAGTAAAGACTCAAATAATACAAGACGCTCCAAGCAAAACACATATCATGTGGTGAATAAAAATATAGCTCCAAGTAAAGTTACCAATGGAAGTAGACGAAAGAGGGGATGCCTTCCGGGGCAACCCCAAGCTTTGGCTTTTTGGTGTCCTTAGATTATCTTGGGGTGCCATGGGCATCCCCAAGCTTAGGCTCTTGCCACTCCTTGTTCCATAATCTATCAAATCTTTTACCCAAATTTTGAAAACTTCACAACACAAAACTTAACAAAAAATCTCGTGAGCTCCGTTAGCAAAAGAAAACAAAACACCACTTCAAGGTACTGTAATGAACTCATTCTTTATTTATATTGGTGTTAAACCTACTGTATTCCAACTTCTCTATGGTTTATAAACTACTCCCTCCGTAAACTACTATAAGAGCGTTTAGAACACTATTTTAGTGATCTAAACGTTCTTATATTAGTTTACAGAGGGAGTATTTTACTAGCCATAGATTCATCAAAATAAGCAAACAACACACGAAAAACAGAATCTGTCAAAAACAGAACAGTCTATAGTAATCTGTAACTAACGCAAACTTCTGGAACTCAAAAAATTCATCCAAAATAGGACGACCTAGACAATTTGTTTATTGATCAGCATCAATTGGAATCAATATTTTATCTCGTTCTGGTGATTGTTAACAATCATTTTCGTGAACAGAAAGTTTTTGAAATTTACAGCAAGATCAAATAACTATCATCCAAGAAGATCCTATAGGTTTAACTTGGCACAAACACTAATTAGAACATAAAAACAAATCTAACCAGAGGCTAGATCAAATATTTATTCCTAAACAGAAGCAAAAAGCAAAAAAGTAAAAATAAAATTGGGTTGCCTCCCAACAAGCGCTATTGTTTAACGCCCCTAGCTAGGCATAAAAGCAAGGATAGATCTAGGTGTTGCCATCTTTGGTAGGCAATCGATAAGTGGCTCACATAATAGATTCATAAGGTAATTTAATCTTCTTTCTAGTGAAGTGTTCCATGCCTTTCCTTATCGGAAATTGGAATCTAATATTCCCTTCCTTCATATCAATAATTGCACCAATCGTTCTAAGGAAAGGTCTACCAAGAATAATAGGACATGAAGGATTGCAATCTATATCAAGAACAATAAAATCTACGGGCACATAATTCCTATTTGCAACAATAAGAATATCATTAATTCTTCCCATAGGTTTCTTAATAGTGGAATCCGCAAGGTGCAAGTTTAAAGAACAATCATCAAAATCACGGAAACCTAGCAAATCACATAAAGTTTTTGGGATCATGGAAACACTAGCACCCAAATCACACAAAGCATAGCATTCATGACCTTTAATTTTAATTTTAATAGTAGGTTCCCACTCATCAACGATATGTGTAAAAGCTTTATTTTGACTATAAGCATGTGGAGAATTTATCACAGATTGCAACAAGGAAATACAATCTATCAAAGAGCAATTATCATAATTAAATTCCTTGAAATCCAAAATAGTGGGTTCATTAATATCTAGAGTTTTGATCTCTTCAATCCCACTTTTACCAATTTTTGCATCAAGATCTAAAAACTCCGAATTTTTCGAACGCCTTCTAGCTAAGGTGGCTCATATTCAGTCCCATCATTATCAAGATTCATATTGCAAAACAAAGATTTAATAGGGGACACATCAATAACTTTTAGATCTTCATCTTTATTTTCATAGAAACTAGAAGAACACGCTTTCACAAAGCAATCTTTCTTAGCACGCATCCTAGCGGTTCTTTCTTTGCACTCATCAATGGAAATTCTCATGGCTTTGAGAGACTAATTGATATCATGCTTAGGTGGAATAGATCTAAGTTTCAAATAACCAACATCAAGAGAAATTCTATCAACGTTCCTAGCCAATTCATCAACTTTAAGCAATTTTTCTGCAAGCAAAGCATTGAAATTCTTTTGCGAATTCATAAATTCTTTAACACTAGTCTCAAATTCAGAAGGCATCTTATTAAAACTTCCATAAGAATTGTTGTACAAATTACCATAATTATTAGAGGAATTACTAGGGTACGGCCTAAGATTAAAGTTTCCTCTATACGCGTTGTTACCAAAATTATTCCTACCAACAAAATTCACATCCATAGATTCATTATTATTCTCAATCAAAGTAGACAAAGGCATATCATTAGGATCAGAAGAAACACTTTTAGTAGCAAAAAATTTCATAAGTTCATCCATCTTTCCACTCAAAACATTAATTTCTTCAATCGCATGCACTTTTTTATTAGTGGATCCTTCGGTGTGCCATTGAGAATAATTAACCATAATATTATCTAGGAGTTTAGTAGCTTCTCCTAAAGTGATTTCCATAAAAGTGCCTCCCGCGGCCGAATCTAAAAGATTTCTAGAAGCAAAATTCAATCCGGCATAATTTTTTTTGTATAATCATCAACAAATTCCAACCATGTGTAGGGAAATTACGTATCATTAATTTCATCCTCTCCCAATCTTGTGCAACATGTTCATGATCAAGTTTCTTAAAATTCATGATATCGTTTCTAAGAGAGATGATCTTAGCGGGAGGAAAATACTTAGAGATAAAAGCATCTTTGCACTAATTCCAAGAATTAATGCTATTTTTAGGCAAAGACAAAAACCAAGCTTTAGCACGATCTCTAAGCGAAAAAGGAAATAGCATCAATTTAACAATATCATTGTCCACATCTTTCTTCTTTTGCATATCACAAAAATCAACGAAGCTATTTAGATGGGTAGCGACATCTTCACTAGGAAGGCCGGCGAATTGATATTTCATGACAAGATTCAACAAATCAGTATTAATTTCACAAGATTCAGTATCGGTAAGAGGAGCAATCGGAGTGCTAAGAAAATCATTGTTGTTGGTATTGGTAAAGTCACACAATTTAGTATTATCTTGAACCATCGTGACAAGCAAGCAATCCAACACACGAGCAAACAAGAAGCGAGCGAAAAAGAGGCGAACGGAAAAGAGAGGGCGAATAAAACGGCAAGGGTGAAGTGGGGGAGAGGAAAACGAGAGGCAAATGGAAAATAATGTAATGCGGGAGATAAGAGTTTGTGATGGGTACTTGGTGTGTTGACTTTTGCGTAGACTCCCCGGCAACGGCGCCAGAAATCCTTCTTGCTACCTCTTGAGCACTGCGTTTATTTTCCCTTGAAGAGGAAAGGGTGATGTAGTAAAGTAGCGTAAGTATTTCCCTCAGTTTTTGAGAACCAAGGTATCAATCCAATAGGAGGCCACGTTCAAGTCCCTCGCACGTACACAAACAAATAAAAACCTCGCAACCAACGCAATAAAGGGGTTGTCAATCCCTTCACGGTCACTTACGAAAGTGAGATCTGATAGATATGATAAGATAATATTTTTGGTATTTTTATAATAAAGATGCAAAGTAAAATAAAAGGCAAAAAAATAGCTAAGTGTTGGAAGATTAATATGATGGAAAATAGACCCGGGGGCCATAGGTTTCACTAGTGGCTTCTCTCAAGAGCATAAGTATTATGGTGGGTGAACAAATTACTGTTGAGCAATTGATAGAATTGAGCATAGTTATGAGAATATCTAGGTATGATCATGTATATAGGCATCACGTCCGTGACAAGTAGACCGACTCCTGCCTGCATCTACTACTATTACTCCACACATCGATCGCTATCCAGCATGCATCTAGAATATTAAGTTTAAAAGAACAGGGTAACGCTTTAAGTAAGATGACATGATGTAGAGGGATAAACTCATGCAATATGATACAAACCCCATCTTGTTATCCTCGATGGCAACAATACAATACGTGCCTTGCTGCCCCTACTGTCACTGGGAAAGGACACCGCAAGATTGAACCCAAAGCTAAGCACTTCTCCCATTGCAAGAAAGATCAATCTAGTAGGCCAAACCAAACTAATAATTCGAAGAGGCTTGCAAAGATAAACAATCATGCATAAAAGAATTCAGAGAAGATTCAAATATTTTTCATAGATAAACTTGATCATAAACCCACAATTCATTGGTCTCAACAAACACACCGCAAAAGAAGATTACATCGAATAGATCTCCATGAGAATCGTGGAGAACTTTGTATTGAGATCTAAAGAGAGAGAAGAAGCCATCTAGCTAATAACTATGGACCCGAAGGTCTGAGGTAAACTACTCACACATCATCGGAGAGGCTATGGTGTTGATGTAGAAGCCCTCCGTGATCAATGCCCCCTCCGGTAGGACGCCGGAAAATGCCCCAATATGGGATCTCATGGGTACAGAAGGTTGCGACGATGGAATTAGGTTTTCGTGGATGCTTCTGTTGGTTTGGGGGTACGTAGGTATATATATAGGAGGAAGAAGTACGTCGGTGGAGCAACGTGGGCCCCACGAGGGTGGAGGGCGCGCCTGGGGGGGGGGGGGTAGGCGCGCCCCCTGCCTCGTGCTCTCCTGGTTGCTTTGTTGACGTAGGGTCCAAGTCCTCTGGATCACGTTCGTTCTGAAAATCACGTTCCCGAAGGTTTCATTCCGTTTGGACTCCGTTTGATATTCTTTTTCTGCGAAACTCTGAAATAGGCAAAAAAAACAGCAATTTGGGCTGGGCCTCCGGTTAATAGGTTAGTCCCAAAAATAATATAAAAGTGTATAATAAAGCCCATTAATCATCCAAAACAGAATATAATATAGCATGAAGCAATCAAAAATTATAGATGTGTTGGAGACGTATCAACCATCCCTCTCGCTACCTCGCCCACCTCCAGCTGCGGGCGACGTAGCCCACGGAGTGCCTCCACCACCTCCGCATCAAGACGCCGCCTGCGCATGAAGAAGGAAGCTGCCAAGAAGTCCCTCGGCCGCAAGAAAACGCTCCTGCACTCTCTAAACCACCACGTCAAGACCACGTGCCGGCGGCGGCGGCGCGAGGATATCAGGACCGGGCCCCGCCTCTGCAACGGGCTCTAGTGACCACAGCAGGCTGTCGTGCCTTCACTCCCGAGCTGCGCAGTGTCATCTGGCCCGGCAAATTCAAGCCTGACCTGCCTCCGCGCTACGGCACCCCCGACCCTGCTGAGTTCCTGCAGCTCTATGGGTTGAGCATCGATGCGGCCAACAGCGACAAGAAGGTCATGGCGAACTGGTTTCCCATGGCCCTCAAGGATGGCGGGCGCTCGTGGCTCCTGAACCTGCCCGCGGGATCGATCTCCTCCTGGGGCGAGATGCGTGAGTTTCGTCGCCAACTTCCAGGGCACTCGTGACCGCCTGCCGGCTGCAGGTGACCTGCGGTGCATCAAGCAGCAGCCAGGAGAAACCCTGCAGAAGTACATCCAACGCTTCAACAGCGTCCGCCTCAACATCCCCAAGGTGACGGATGAGGCCATCATCTCCGCGTTCTCCGATGGCGTCCGTGACGTCAATATGAAGGAGGAGCTCGCCATCCACGAGGACCTATGCATGGCCCTGGAGATGTTCAACACGGCAACCAAGTGCGCAAGGGCTGAGGAAGGGCGCCTTTCCCTCCTCGAGCTCCTAGCTGCCGACCAGGAGGACAAGAAGGCCAAGATCAAAGACGTGAAGTGCAAGGGGGCTGCCGTGCTCGCGGCGGAGCCGGAGATGAAGCGCGGCCGTGACCACCCTGAGTCATCCAAGGCCAACCGCCCATTCCGCGCCTTCCACAACGTGCATAGCCACAACAGCAACGACTGTCAGGAGCTCAGGGCCATCTGCGATGGATGCTTTGGTCGACGCCCGAGTGCAACGACTGGGGCTACGGCCGAGCAGGAGGATGAAGTGGAGGACGCTGGGACGACCGCGGCCCCCGCCAGGAGTGGCGCGACCGGCCTCGTGAGGACCGCTGGCAGGATCAGCCTCCCGAGGGTGCCTGGAGGGAGCAGCCTCATGAGGACCGTCCTCAGGGCAACGCTAGCCTCCCTCCGCTGCCGCCACCACCAAGAAGGAACGACGACCATCATCAGGACGAGGGGGCTGGGGGCTTCTAGGAGCCGTGCGCCATCGCCTGCATCTTGGGTGGCGCTCAGGCCCCAGCCTCTCAGCGTATCTTCAAGCAGTTCGATCGCGAGGTGAACGCGGCCTTCCCAGGCTCGAGGCTACGCGCCCGCTCAGGTGGTCCAAGTGCGCCATTACCTTCAGCTCGTCGAACCAGCTCAAGTGCGCGGCAACTGCCGGTGCCCTCTCGATGCTCTGCTCGCCCATCATCAGCAATGTCCAAGTCACCAAGACCCTCATCGACGGCGGCGCAGGGCTCAACATTCTGTCTGTTGAGACGTTCGACCGCCTCCAAGTGCCATACGATCAGCTACAGCCTACCAAGCCCTTCTCAAGAGTAACCGACGGCTCCATCACCCCGATAGGGAAGGCCTGCCTCCCTGTCACATTCGACCAGCGCCACAATTACCGCACCAAGCTCGTCGGCTTCGACGTCGCCCACATCCGCCTGTCGTACAACGCCATACTTGGGTATCCAGCCCTGGCCAAGTTTATGACGGTGATCCATCACGGCTACAACGTCCTCAAGATGCCAGGGAGTCGCGGCATCATATCACGGTCGCCTGTGAGGAAAGGGATGCGGTGTGCTCTCTCGAGCGCACTTACCAGGCGGCAGCAGCCGAAGACCCAGACAACGAAGGCGCCCTGTGCCCTCCTGAGGCCATCCCCAAGAAGAAGAAACTACTCCACCAAGGGCCTCAGGAGAGCGGCATTTCCAGCGGCACCACCTCAGAACTTGCGCCCACGGATGGGGCGCCTCCCTCCCTCGCATAGGAAGGCGCGCCCGACGCCCTCCTTAGGCGGGGCTCGGGGGCTCTCTTCTGGAGGGCCTCAGACTAAGCCAACGTCACGAGGGAGGCGCTCGGGCACCACATGGAGGCATGCTTCGCTGCACATTTCCCTCAAGAGCACAAAGCGTGGAGCGCCTAGTGCTCAGGAGTTCATCACCAAGGAGACCCAGGAGCTTCAAGAGGCAAGGACCATACGCGGCGACCGCCGCCCACCACCCGGTGCAGCTCCCCATTCTGGCGAGGACGGCGGGCTGCAGGGCTCAACAGGCCTGCATCTCAGGGGCGTTTCTCGCCTTCGTGCGTTGGACGGTGCGAGGGTCCACCCCACAACTATGTTTGCATGCCATTCGGCTTGCCGAACGCGGCTCTTACCTTCCAGCGCCACTTGCAGAGCATTCTGGCGGCTCAGGAGCCCAGGCATCATGCATTCCTGGCAGAGAGGGCGACGATTCTTCATGAGCCGCCCGGGCCCCCAGAGCCTCCCGAGGCTCAGGACCCTGGCGACTCGTGAGGAGCAACTTCTCCATCACGCGTCTTCAGCTACTCCAACACCACTCCAGCAACGGTATCAGGTGACCCTTTCCAGTTCATTCAGTTGGGGGTGCCCATCGGGCAGCATTATCCCCAAGTCGCACGGGCCTGTCCCTGTGACATGTATCCTTTTGCATCTTTAGCTTACTCTGTTGGGGGCGCCCCTTGGGCTGCATCATCCCCAGGCGCTCGGGTTCGTCCCAGTGGCATGTATCGTTCTTGCATCTATCTGAACTAGCTTGCCTCCTTACATGATTTATCTTGTGATCATCACCTGCTTGCCCGTGATGAAGGAAATATGCCTTAGAGGCAATAATAAAGTTGTTATTTATATTTCCTTATATCATGATAAATGTTTATTATTCATGCTAGAATTGTATTAACCAAAAACTTAGTACATGTGTGAATACATAGACAAAACAGAGTGTCCCTAGTATGCCTCTACTAGACTAGCTCGTTAATCAAAGATGGTTAAGTTTCCTAACCATAGACATGTGTTGTCCTTTGATGAATGGGCTCACATCATTAGAGAATGATGTGATGGAGAAGACCCATCCGCTAGCTTAGCACTATGATCGTTTAGTTTATTGCTATTGCTTTCTTCATGACTTATACATGTTCTTCTAACTATGAGATTATGCAACTCCCGAATACCGGAGGAACACTTAGTGTGCTATCAAACGTCACAACGTAACTGGGTGATTATAAAGATGCTCTACAGGTGTCTCCGATGGTGTTTGTTGAGTTGGCATAGATCGAGATTAGGATTTGTCACTCCGTGTATCGGAGAGGTATCTATGGGCCCTCTCGGTAATGCACATCACTATAAGCCTTGCAAGCATTGTGACTAATGAGTTAGTTGTGGGAAGATGCATTACGGAACGAGTAAATAGACTTGCCGGTAATGAGATTGAACTAGGTATGAGGATACCGACGATCGAATCTCGGGGAAGTAACATACCAATGACAAAGGGAACAACAAATGTTGTAATGCGTTTGGACCGATAAAGATCTTCGTAGAATATGTAGGAGCCAATATGAGCATCCAGGTTCCGCTATTGGTTATTGACCGGAGATGTGTCTCGGTCATGTCCACATAGTTCTCGAACCCGTAGGGTCCGCACGCTTAACGTTTGATGATGATTTGAATTATGAGTTATGTGATTTGATGACCGAAGTTTGTTCGGAGTCCCGGATGAGATCGGGGACATGACGAGGAGTCTCGAAATGGTCGAGAGGTAAAGATCGATATATTGTAAGGCTATATTCGGACATCGGAAAGGTTCCGAGTGATTCGGGTATTTTTCGGAGTGCCGGAGAGTTACGGGAATTTGCCGGGAGAAGTATTGGGCCTTATTAGGCCATACAGGAATAGAGGAGCCAAGCCAAAGGGAAGGAGGCGCCCCCCCCATGGATCCGAATTGGACTAGGGGAAAGGGGGTGGCGCCCCCCTTGCCCTTTCCTACTCCCTCTCTCTTTCCCTCTTTCTTCTCTCCTACTCCGAAAAGGAAAAGGGGAATCCTACTAGGACTTGGGAGTCCTAGTAGGACTCCCCACACTTGGCATGCCCCCTCTAGGTCCGGCCTCCTCCTCCTCCCTCCTTTATATACGTGGGAAGGGGATACCCCAAAGGCACAACAGACAATCTCTTAGCCGTGTGCGGTGCCCCCCTCCACAGTTACACACCTCGGTCATATCGTCGTAGTGCTTAGGCGAAGCCCTGCGCCGGTAACTTCATCATCACCGTCACCACGCCGTCGTGCTGACAGAACTCTCCCTCGGCCTCAACTGGATCAAGATTTCAAGGGACGTCACCGAGCTGAAGTGTGCTGAACGCGGAGGTGTCGTACGTTCGGTGCTTGGATCGGTTGGATCGGGAAGATGTTCGACTACATCAACCGCATTACTAAACGCTTCCGCTTACGGTCTACGAGGGTACGTGGAGTACATTCTTCCCTCTCGTTGCTATGCATCACCATGATCTTCCGTGTGCGTAGGACATTTTTTGAAATTACTGCGTTGCCCAAGAGTGGCATCCGAGCTAGGTCTATGCGTCGATGTTATATGCACGAGTAGAACACAAATGAGTTGTGGGCAATAATAGTCATACTGCTTACCAGCATGTCATACTTTGATTCAGCAGTATTGTTGGATGAAGCGGCCCGGACCGACATTACGCATACGCTTACGCGAGACTGGTTCTACCGACGTGCTTCGCACATAGGTGGTTGGCAGGTGTCAGTTTCTACAACTTTAGTTGAATCGAGTGTGGCTACGCCCGGTCCTTGTTGAAGGTTAAAACAGCTCACTTGACGAAAAATCGTTGTGGTTTTGATGTGTAGGTAAGAACGGTTCTTGCTCAGCCCATAGCAGCCACGTAAAACTTGCAACAACAAAGTAGAGGACATCTAACTTGTTTTTGCAGGGCATGTTGTGATGTGATATGGTCAAGACATGATGCTAAATTTTATTGTATGAGATGATCATGTTTTTGTAACAGAGTTATCGGCAACTGGCAGGAGCCATATGGTTGTCGCTTTATTGTATGAAATGCAATCGCCATGTAATTGCTTTACTTTATCACTAAGAGGTAGCGATAGTCGTAGAAGCAATAGTTGGTGAGACTACAACGCTGCTGCGATGGAGATCAAGGTGTCGCGCCGGTGACGATGGTGATCATGACGGTGCTTTGGAGATGGAGATCAAAGGCACAAGATGATGATGGCCATATCATATCACTTATATTGATTGTATGTGATGTTTATCCTTTATGCATCTTGTTTTGCTTAGTTCGGCGGTAGCATTATAAGATGATCTCTCACTAAATTTCAAGGTACAAGTGTTCTCCCTGAGTATGCACCGTTGCGAAAGTTCGTCGTGCCGAGACACCATGTGATGATCAGGTGGGATAAGCTCCACGTTCACATACAACGGGTGCAAGCCAGTTTTGCACACGCAGAATACTAGGGTTAAACTTGACGAGCCTAGCATATGCAGATATGGCCTCGGAACACTGAGACCGAAAGGTCGAGCGTGAATCATATAGTAGATATGATCAACATAGTGATGTTCATCATTGAAAACTACTCCATCTCACGTGATGATCAGACATGGTTTAGTTGATCTGGATCACGTGATCATTTAGATGACTAGAGGGGTGTATATCTAAGTGCGAGTTCCTAAGTAATATGATTAATTGAACTTTAATTTATCATGAACTTAGTCCTGATAGTATTTGCATAACTATGTTGTAGATCAATAGCTCGTGATGTAGCTCCCTGTTTATTTTTGATATGTTCCTGGAGAAAAACTAGGTTGAAAGATGAGAGTATCCTCATTGCTGCACAGAAGAATTATGTCCTTGATGCACTGCTAGGTGACGGACCTATTGCAGGAGCAGATGCAGATGTTATGAACGTTTGGCAAAGCTCGGTATTATGACTACTAGATAGTTTAGTGCACCATGCTTTGCGGCTTAGAACCGGGACTTCAAAAATGTTTTGAATGCCACGGAGCATATAAGATGTTCCAAGAGTTGAAATTAGTATTTCATACTCATGCCCGTGTCAAGAGATATGGGACCTCTGACAGTACTTTGCCTACAAGATGGAGGAGAATAGCTCAACCAGTGAGCATGTGCTCAGATTGTCTGGGTACTACAATTGCTTGAATTAAGTGGGAGTTAATCTTCCAGATAAGATAGTAATTGAGAAAGTTAACTAGTCACTATCACCAAGTTACTAGAACTTCGTGATGAACTATAATATGCAAGGGATTACGAAAACAATTCCCAAGCTCTTCACGATGCTGAAATCGGCGAAGGTAGAAATCAAGAAAAAGCATCAAGTGTTGATGGTTGACAAGACCACTAGTTTCAAGAAAAAGGGCAAGGGAAAGAAAGGGAACTTCAAGAAGAATGGCAAGAAAGTTGCCTCTCCCATGAAGAAGCCCAAAGCTAGACCCAAGCCTGAAACTGAGTGCTTCTACTGCAAAAGAAATGGTCACTGGAAGTGGAACTACCCTAGATACTTGGCGGATAAGAAGGATGGCATAGTGAACA
The DNA here is from genome assembly GCF_018294505.1 of Triticum aestivum. NCBI lineage: Eukaryota > Viridiplantae > Streptophyta > Magnoliopsida > Poales > Poaceae > Triticum > Triticum aestivum. Next base: position 238,348,589 of record NC_057805.1, read on the forward strand.
AAGGTATATTGGATATACATGTTATTGATGTGTACTTTACTAGTGTTTATAGAAAACCCTCGGTATTTGATACTGGTTCAGTTGCTAAGATTAGTAACTCGAAACGGGAGTTGCAGAATGAACAAAGACTAGTTAAGGGTGAAGTGACGATGTGTGTTGGAAGTGGTCCCAAGATTGATATGATCATCATCGCACACTCCCTATACTTTTAGGATTAGTTTTAAACCTAAATAAATGTTATTTGGTGTTTGCGTTGAGCATGAATATGATTTGATCATGTTTATTGCAATATGGATATTCATTTAAAGTCAGAGAATAATTGTTGTTCTGTTTACATGAATAAAACCTTCGATGGTCATACACCCAATGAAAATAGTTTGTTGGATCTTGATCGTAGTGATGCCAAAAGATGCAAAGTTAATAATGATAGTGCAACTTATTTGTGGCACTGTCGTTTAGGTCATATTGATGTAAAGCGCATGAAGAAACTCCATGCTCATGGGCTTTTGGAATCACTAGATTATGAATCATTTGATGCTTGCGAACCATGCCTCATGGGAAAGATGACTAAAACTTCGTTCTCCAGAACAATGGAGTGAGCTACTGACTTATTGGAAATAATAAATACCGATGTATGCGGTCCGATGAGTGTTGATGCTTGCGGCGGGTATCGTTATTTTCTGACCTTCACAGATGATTTGATCAGATATGGGTATATCTACTTGATGAAACATAAGTCTGAAACATTTGAAAAGTTCAAAGAATTTCAGAGTGAAGTGGAAAATCATCGTAACAAGAAAATAAAGTTTCTACGATCTGATCGTGGAGGCGAATATTTGAGTTACGAGTTTGGTCTTCATTTGAAACAATGTGGAATAGTTTTGCAACTCACGCCACCTGGAACACCACAGCGTAATGGTGTGTCCAACGTCATAACCATATTTTATTAGATATGGTGCAATCTATGATGTCTCTTACCGAATTACCACTATCGTTTTTGGTTATGCATTAGAGATAGCTGCATTCACGTTAATTAGGGCACCGTCTAAAATCCGTTGAGACGACACCATATGAACTGTGGTTTAGCAAGAAACCTAAGTTGTCGTTTCTTAAAGTTTGGGGTTGCGATGCTTATGTTAAAAAGTTTCAACCTGATAAGCTCAAACCCAAATCGGAGAAGTGCGTCTTCATATGATACCCGAAAGAAACTGTTGGGTACACCTTCTATCACAGATCCGAAGGCAAGATCTTTGTTGCTAAGAGTGGATCCTTTCTAGAGAAGGAGTTTCTCTCGAAAGAAGTGTGTGGAGGAAAGTAGAACTTGATGAGGTAATTGTACCTGCTCCCTTATTGGAAAGTAGTTCATCATAGAAATCAGTTCTAGTGATTCCTACACCAATTAGTGAGGAAGCTAATGATGATGATCATGAAACTTCTGATCAAGTTACTACCAAACCTCGTAGGTCAACCAGAGTAAGATCCACACCAGAGTGGTACGGTAATCCTGTTCTGGAGGTCATGTTACTTGACCATGACAAACCTACGAACTATGAGGAAGCGATGATGAGCCCAGATTCCGCGAAATGGCTTGAGGCCATGAAATCTGAGATTGGATCCATGTATGAGAACAAAGTGTGGACTTTGGTTGACTTGCCCGATGATCGGCAAGCCATAGAAAGTAAATGGATCTTCAAGAGGAAGACGGACACTGATAGTAGTGTTACTATCTACAAAGCTAGACTTGTCAAAAAGGGTTTTTGACAAAGTTAAAGGTGTTGATTAAGATGAGATTTTCTCACTCGTAGCGATGCTTAAGTCTGTCCGAATCATGTTAGCAAATTGCCACATTTTATGAAATCTGGCAAATGGATGTCAAAACTACATTCCTTAATGTATTTCTTAAAGAAGAGTTGTATATGATGCAACAAGAAGGTTTTGTCAATCCTAAAGGTGCTAACAAAGTGTGCAAGCTCCAGCGATCCATCTATGGACTGGTGCAAGCATCTCAGAGTTGGAATATATGCTTTGATAAAGTGATCAAAGCATATGGTTTTATACAGACTTGCGGTGAAGCCTGTATTTACAAGAAATTGAGTGGGAGCACTACAACATTTCTGATAAGTATATGTGAATGACATATTGTTGATCGGAAATAATGTAGAATTTTCTGGAAAGCATAAAGGAGTGTTTGAAAGGAGTTTTTCAAAGAAAGATCTCGGTGAAGCTGCTTACATATTGAGCATCAAGATCCATAAAGATAGATCAAGACGCTTGATATATTTTTTCAATGAGTACATGCCTTGACAAGATTTTGAAGTAGTTCAAAATGGAATAGTCAAAGGAGGAGTTCTTGCCTGTTTTGCAAGGTGTGAAGTTGAGTAAAGACTCAAAACCCAACCACGGCAGAAAATAGAAAAAGAATGAAAAGTCATTCCCTATGCCTCAGCCATAGGTTCTATGAAGTATGCTATATTGTGTACCTCACCAAGAGTTTGGCAAGAGGGTACAATAATGATCCAGGAGTGGATCACTGGACATCGGTCAAAATTATCCTTAGTTGAATGAGGAGATATTTCTCGGTTATGGAGGTGATAAAGAGTTCATCATAAAGAGTTATGCCGATGCAAGCTTTTACACCGATCTGGATGACTCTAAGTGTCGATCTAGATACATATTGAAAGTGGGAGCAATTAGCTAGAGTAGCTCCGTGCAGAGTATTATAGACATAGAAATTTGCAAAATACATACGGCTCTGAATGTGGCAGACCCGTTGACTAAGCTTCTCTCACAAGCAAAACATGATCACACCTTAGTACTCTTTGGGTGTTAATCACATAGCGATGTGAACTAGATTATTGACTCTAGTAAAACCCTTTGGGTATTAGTCACATGGCGATGTGAACTAATCACATGGTGATGTGAACTATTGGTGTTAAATCACATGGCGATGTGAACTAGATTATTGACTCTAGTGCAAGTGGGAGACTGAAGGAAATATGCCCTAGAGGCAATAATAAAGTTGTTATTTATATTTCCTTATATCACGATAAATGTTTATTATTCATGCTAGAATTGTATTAACCGAAAACTTAGTACATGTGTGAATACATAGACAAAACAGAGTGTCCCTAGTATGCCTCTACTAGACTAGCTCGTTAATCAAAGATGGTTAAGTTTCCTAACCATAGACATGTGTTGTCATTTGATGAATGGGATCACATCACTATAGAATGATGTGATGGACAAGACCCATCCGTTAGCTTAGCACTATGATCATTTAGTTTATTGCTATTGCTTTCTTCATGACTTATACATGTTCCTCTGACTATGAGATTATGCAACTCCCGAATACCGGAGGAACACCTAGTGTGCTATCAAACATCACAATGTAACTGGGTGATTATAAAGATGCTCTACAGGTTTCTCCGATGGTGTTTGTTGAGTTGGCATAGATTGAGATTAGGATTTGTCACTCCGTGTATCAGAGAGGTATCTCTGGGCCCTCTCGGTAATGCACATCACTATAAGCCTTGCAACCATTGTGACTAATGAGTTAGTTGCGGGATGATGCATTACGGAATGAGTAAAGAGACTTGCCGGTAACAAGATTGAACTAGGTATGAAGACACCGACGATCGAATCTTGGGCAAGTAACATACCGATGACAAAAGGAACAACGTATATTGTTATGCGGTTTGACCGATAAAGATATTCGTAGAATATGTAGGAGCCAATATGAGCATCCAGGTTCCGCTATTGGTTATTGACCGGAGATGTGTCTCGGTTATGTCTACATAGTTCTCGAACCCGTAGGGTCCACATGCTTAACGTTCGATGACGATTTGTATTATGAGTTATGTGATTTGATGACCAAAGTTTGTTTGGAGCCCCAGATGAGATCGGGGACATGACGAGGATTCTCAAAGTGGTTGAGAGGTAAATATCGATATATTGGAAGGCTATATTCGGACATCGGAAAGGTTCCGAGTGATTCGGGTATTTTTCGGAGTACCGGAGAGTTACGGGAATTCACCGGGAGAAGTATTGGGCCTTATTGGGCCATACGGCAATAGAGGAGGCATGCCAAAGGGAAGGAGGCGCGCGCCCCCCCATGAATCCGAATTGGACTAGGGGAAAGGGGGCGGCGCCCCCCTTGCCCTTTCCTACTCCCTCTCTCTTTCCCTCTTTCTTCTCTCCTACTCCGAAAAGGAAAAGGGCAATCCTACTAGGACTTGGGAGTCCTAGTAGGACTCCCCACACTTGGAGCGCCCCCTCTAGGGCCGGACTCCTCCTCCTCCCTCCTTTATATACGTGGGCAGGGGACACCCCAAAGGCACAACAGACAGTCTCTTAGCCGTGTGCGGTGCCCCCCTCCACAGTTACACACCTCGGTCATATCGTCATAGTGCTTAGGCGAAGCCCTGCGCCGGTAACTTCATCATCACCGTCACCACGCTGTCGTGCTGACGAAACTCTCCCTCGGCCTAAACTGGATTAAGAGTTCGAGGGACGTCACCGAGCTGTACGTGTGCTGAACGCGGAGGTGCCGTACGTTCGGTGCTTGGATCGGTTGGATCGCAAAGACGTTCGACTACATCAACCGCGTTACTAAACGCTTTCGCTTACGGTCTACGAGGGTATGTGGACTACACTCTCCCCTCTCGTTGCAATGCATCACCATGATCTTGCGTGTGCGTAGGATTTTTTTTGAAATTACTGTGTTCCCCAACATATGACCCCTCGCGGCCACCCGCGTTGCTGACCGGCCTCCTGCTCATCCCGCAATGGGGGCTACACATGCTGGCACGGCGCCTGTGCTCGGGTCTGTCCCTGCAACACTGAAAAACCTAAGTGGTCGAGCTCTGGCTCGCGGCACGCCCCGTGCACGTCACCTCACCAGGCCCTCAGTGCCTTCATCTTCTTGCGGAAAGACCAGTGGCAAGCCAGCGAACGCGATTGCAAGCTGTATTCTCCCCTCGCGCAAACCTGCAGGAATCTCCAGAGCCTAGCTACGGGCGGCGCGGCAGGCTCCTTCCTTCCCTCACGCAATTCGCTTGCACATTGATACGTCTCCAACGTATCTATAATTTTTGATTGTTCCATGCTATTATATTATCTGTTTTGGATGTTTAATGTGCTTTACTAAGCACTTTTATATTATTTTTGGGACTAACCTATTAACCGAAGGCCCATTGGAAATTGCTGTTTTTTTTTGCCTATTTCAGTGTTCCGCAGAAAAGGAGTATCAAACGGAATCCGAACGGAATGAAACCTTCGGGAGAGTTAATTTTGGAACAAACGTGATCCAGGGGACTTGGAGTGGACGTCAAGAAAGAAGCGAGGAGGCCACGAGGCAGGGAGGCGCGCCCCTACTCTCGTGGGCCCCTCGCAGCTCCACCGACCTACTTCTTCCTCCTATATATATCCGTATACCCCAAAAACATCCAGGAGCACCATGAAATTCCACCGCCGCAACCTTCCGTACCCGTGAGATCCCATCTTGGGGCCTTTTCCGGCGCTCCGCCGGAGGGGGAATCGATCACGGAGGGCTTCCACATCAACACCATAGCCTCTTCGATGATGTGTGAGTAGTTTACCACAGACCTTCGGGTCCATAGTTATTAGCTAGATGGCTTCTTCTCTCTCTTTGGATCTTAATACAAAGTTCTCATCGATCTTCTTGGAGATATATTCGACGTAATTCTTTTTGTGGTGTATTTGTCGAGATCCGATGAATTGTGGGTTTATGATCAAGATTATCTATGAACAATATTTGAATCTCCTCTGAATTCTTTTATGTATGATTTTTTATGTTTTCAAGTCTCTTCAAATTATCAGTTTGGTTTGGCCTACTAGATTGATCTTTCTTGCAATGGGAGAAGTGCTTAGCTCTGGGTTCAATCTTGCGGTGTCCTTGCCATCGAGGATAAAAAGATGGGGTTTATATCATATTGTTTGAGTTTATCCCTCTACAGCATGTCATCTTGCCTAATGCGTTACTCTGTTCTTATGAACTTAATACTCTAGATGCATGCTGGATAGCGGTCGATGTGTGGAGTAATAGTAGTAGATGCAGAATCGTTTCGGTCTACTTGTCGCGGACGTGATGCCTATATACATGATCATGCCTAGATATTCTCATAATTATGCACTTTTCTATCAATTGCTCGACAATAATTTGTTCACCCACCGTAATACTTATGCTATCTTGAGAGAAGCCACTAGTGAAAACTATGGCCCCCGGATCTATTTTCCATCATATAAGTTTCCAATCTATTTTACTTTGCAATCTGTACTTTCAATCTATATCAGAAAAAATACCAAAACTATTTATCTTATTATCTCTATCAGATCTCACTTTTGCAAGTGGCCGTGAAGGGATTGACAACCCCTTTATCGCGTTGGTTGCAAGGTTCTTACTTGTTTATGTAGGTACGAGGCGACTTGCGTGTAGTCTCCTACTGGATTGATACCTTGGTTCTCAAAAAATGAGGGAAATACTTACGCTACTTTGCTGCATCACCCTTTCCTCTTCAAGGGAAAACAAATGCAGTGCTCAAGAGGTAGCAAGAAGGATTTTTGGCGCCGTTGCCGGGGAGGCTTACACCAAGTCAAGTCAAGATTCGATCTCCCGCCAACGTGCGATTTCTGGCGCCGTTGCCGGGGAGATCTACGCCAAGTCAAGTCAAGTCAAGACATACCAAGTACCCATCACAACTCTTATCCCACGCATTGCATAGTTTGCCATTTGCCTCTCGTTTTCCTCTCCCCCACTTCACCTTTGCCATTTTATTCACCCTCGTTTTCTGTTCTTCTCTTTTCGCTTGCTTCTTGTGTGCTTGTGTGTTGGATTGTTTGTCACGATGGCTCAAGACAATACTAAATTGCGTGTCTTTTCCAATACCAACAACAATGTTTTCTTAGCACTCCGATGGCTCCTATTAACGATGCTGAATCTTGTGAAATTAATGCTGCTTTGCTGAAACTTGTCATGAAAGATCAATTTTCTGGCCTTCCTAGTGAAGATGCCGCTACCCATCTAAACAAATTTGTTGATTTGTGTGATATGCAAAAGAAGAAAGACATGGCTAATGATATTGTTAAATTGAAGCTATTTCCGTTTTTGTTTAGAGATCGTGCTAAAACTTGGTTTTCATCTTTGCCTGAAAATAGTATTGATTCATGGAATAAGTGCAAAGATGCTTTTATCTCTAAGTATTTTCCTCCCGCTAAGATCATCTCTCTTAGAAACGATATTATGAATTTTAAGAAACTTGATCATTAGCATGTTGCACAAGCTTGGGAGAGGATGAAATTAATGATACGTAATTGCCCTAGACATGATTTGAATTTATGGATGATTATACAAAAAAATTATGCCAGATTGAATTTTGCTTCTAGAAATCTTTTAGATTCGGCCGCGGGAGGCACTTTTATGGAAATCACTTTAGGAGAAGCTACTAAACTCCTAGATAATATTATGGTTAATTATTCTCAGTGGCACACCGAAGGATCTACTAGTAAAAAGGTTCATGCGATAGAAGAGATTAATGTTTTGAGTGGAAAGATGGATGAACTTATGAAGTTTTTTGCTAATAAGAGTGTTTCTTCTGATCCTAATGGTATGCCTTTGTCTACTTTGATTGAGAATAATAATGAATCTATGGATGTGAATTTTGTTGGTAGGAACAATTTTGGTAACAACGCGTATAGAGGAAACTTTAGTCCTAGGTTGTATCCTAGTAATTCCTCTAATAATTATGGTAATTCTAACAACAACTCTTATGGAAATTTTAATAAGATTCACTCTGATTTTGAGACTAGTGTTAAAGAATTTATGATTTCTCAAAAGAATTTTAATGCTTTGCTTGAAGAAAAATGCCTAAGATAGATGAGTTGGCTAGGAACGTGGATAGAATTTCTCTTGATGTTGATTCTTTGAAACTTAGATCTATTCCACCTAAGCATGATATCAATGAGTCTCTCAAATATATGAGAATTTCTATTGATGAGTGCAAGGAAAGAACCGTTAGGATGCGTGCTAAGAAAGATTGCTTTGTAAGAGCGTGTTCTTCTAGTTTTCATGATAATAGGGATGAAGATCTAAAAGTAATTGATGTGTCTCCTATTGAATCTTTGTTTTGCAATATGAATCTTGATAATGATGGGACTGGAAATGAGTCAACTTTAGTTAAAAGGCGTCCCAATGATTTGGAGTTTTTAGATCTTGATGCAAAAATTGGTAAAAGTGGGATTGAAGAGGTGAAAATTTACATAGCAATGAACCCACTATTTTGGATTTCAAGGAATTTAATTATGATAATTGTTCTTTAATAGATTGTATTTCCTTGTTGCAATCCGTGTTAAATTCTCCTCATGCTTATAGTCAAAATAAAGTTTTTACCAAACATATCATTGATGCTTTAATGCGATCTTATGAAGAAAAGCTTGAATTAGAAGTTTCTATCCCTAGGAAACTTTATGATGAGTGGGAACCTACTATTAAAATTAAGATTAGAGATCATGAATGCTATGCTTTATGTGATTTGGGCGCTAGTGTTTCCACGATTCCAAAAACTATGTGTGATGTGTTAGGTTTCCGTGAATTTGATGATTGTTCCTTAAACTTGCATCTTGCGGATTCCACCATTAAGAAACCTATGGGAAGGAATAATGATGTTCTTATTGTTGCCAATAGGAACTATGTGCCCGTAGATTTCATTGTTCTTGACATAGATTGCAATCCTACATGTCCTACTCTTCTTGGTAGATCTTTCCTTAGAACGATTGGTGCAATTATTGATATGAAAGAAGGAAATATTAGATTCCAATTTCCGTTAAGGAAAGGCATGGAACACTTTCCTAGAAAGAAAATGAAATTACCATATGAATCTATTATGAGAGCCACTTACGGATTGCATACCAAAAATAATAATACCTAGATCTATCCTTGCCTTTATGCCTAGCTAGGGGCGTTAAACGGTAGCGCTTGTTGGGAGGCAACCCAATTTTATTTTTCTTTCTTGCTTTTTGGTTATGTTTAGTAATAAATAATTCATCTAGCTTATGTTTAGATGTGGTCTTATGTTTTAAATTAGTGTTTGTGCCAAGTAGAACCTTTGGGAAGACTTGGATGAAGTCTTTATGATCTTGCTGTAAAAAACAGAAACTTTAGCGCTCACGAGATTATCTGCCATTTTTTACTGGAGAGTGATATTAGGTTGATACTTTTTGCAGATGATTAATAGAAAACTTCCTCACGTCCACCAATTTATTTCAGAATTTTTGGAGTTCTAGAAGTTTACGTTTGATCCAGATTACTAAAGACTGTTCTGTTTTTGACAGATTCTGTTTTTCGTGTGTTGTTTGCTTATTTTGATGAATCTATGGCTAGTAAATGTAACATTCCAAATTTTCAATTTGGAATGTTATACATTAGATCATCTTTGCATATCATATTTTTATTGCATTTTGGCTTCATCCTAGAAATTTACGCAACTCAAGGACCCGCGGAGAGAGTTGGGGATTTCATAATTTTCATATTTAAGTTTTCTCAAATTTTGAAAAGAGGATCGTTTGATTTTAATTATTTTCTCTTCGAATATTTCTTTTATGAAAATAAAAGAGAGGGGATAAAATGACTTCCTCAAAATAAAGAAATATTGGATATTTAATATTAAAATCAAATAAGAATTTTATTCGGAGTTTTATCGCTATTTTATTTGAATTAGGAAAATATGCGTTTTCCAAAATTGCATTATAGGCCCAAATAAATGTTCACCTAGTCCGCTATATTTGTAGAGGACGGGGAAATTTTATTTTATAATTTTTGGAGTCCGTTTAGTATTTATTTTCTTTGTTTTTCTGCGCGGTATTATTTAAAAAAAAAGTCAACCGACTTAGTCGGGCCGTGCCCGACTAGGACTCGCTCGGCCGACCTTTATAACCAGCGCCCCGACCCCGCAGCCCACCAGCCTGCCTCGCCGTCCAAACCCTAACCCGCCGCCGCCGCCAGCGCTGCCATCGCCGCCACCCACGCCACCCGCCGCCCGCGCCACCCACCGCCCTGCCGCCGGACGCCATCGCCGCTGACCCTGCCGCCGGAGTTACTCGCCGTCGCCCCGGATTTCCGCCGGAGCCGCCGCCGTCCCATCCCGAGGTAGCCGCCGGTTTTCGTAACGAAAACCGTATGGTTTTTTTAGAAACCCTCGGTTATTTTTTTAGATCCTTTTTTTCGGTTTAGTTATTTAGCGAACGCCCGTTCGTACGTTCGGTTTAACGAACAGTTTTTACCCGTTAGCCACAGACAGCGAACGTTCGTTCGTTAGCCTGTTCGTTAGTTTTTCTTTTTCCAGGGTTTTCCGCGATTATTTTCGATCGCGATTTCTACCCTAATTTTCGTTTTAGTTTATCTTTTAGCTTGTTTATCGGAATCAGGCGATTCAAGCGCCTAGTTCTTCGTATCGAAGCCCTCTTTCTGTTTAACCAACTTGTACAAGATTTTGGTACTGTAAAATTTGGCTTAAGTCAAGATTAGTAAATGGATCTTGTTTCTTTCACAGTTTGAGTTTCGTTGCTTCGTTTGATTTGATTCTTTTTGCAAACCGGAGTTCTTAAGTTGAACTTTCTGGTTAGATCTCTTATTTGAGTTTTACCCGTGCTTCTAGTTGAGTGCTTATTGTATGCTTGTTTGTTTGTGATAGAGTACCCGGAGTGCGAAGCGTGCTACTACGAGTCTCTAGGTTTCACGGATCATCAGCAAGGCAAGTAACACTTTGATCATACCTCTTTACTACCCAGTTTTATTGCATTAGATCAATCCTCAAACAATTGCATGGTTAGGATCTGTTTAACTTGTGGGTTTTGGGAACTAGATGAGGTAGTACCTATTCACCTGTTTATTATCAAACCTATGGGAGTTACTTCTACGTTGCTTATATTGCTATGCTATGCTCATAGACGTGGATTGGGTTTGAGTGTATTCATGACAGATATGAGTTTGTTAATTAATGGTTCAACTTAAGGTGGCAACTTTAAATCACATCTGGGTGGATTGCTTGTGGGCACCTGGAGAATCCAGTGTTGTCCTAGGATATCCCGGAGGACCCGTGTGATCATCCTACGGCCCGCCACCCAGGCTCAAAGGGATCATAAGATTATTCTTGCTAGAAACTTCCGTGTGTAGCCACAAAACAATATGGGCTCTGGCATAGTTGAGTAAGTCGCGTGAAGCTCTTGAAGAGGTAGACTAGCAGATGTAGTGGGTTGTAGGTGGTACTGTCTATCCAGAGTAGAGGGTTAACGCTTCAGAAAGACCGTGGCTCGAATCTCCGACCATGGATGTATTTGAGTCTTGTGGGAAAAAGTGCACGAACCTCTGCAGAGTGTACAAACTAATCATGGTTAGCCGTGTCCCCGGTTATGGACATCTTGAGTATCTAGTTCTTGGATTATCATGTTGATCTCATCACCCTTAATATAATTTGATTGGGTTTAATGATGATGCTTAATTGGGATTGAGTTGGAGGAACCTTCTCAATGTTTAACAACCACCATGATAGTTAAATAAAATTTATTCCTTTATTGTAGGGAAAAATTGGCTTTATGCAAAACTATAACTGTAGAGCTTACCACCAGCCAAATATGCATGTAGTGATAGCAATCATTCTGTTCATTACTCTATGTGTTACATTGCCAGCATATTCCATGTGCTGACCCGTTTCGGGCTGCCACGTTCATGTTGCAGACTTTTCAGACGACGAGTAAGGAGCCATAGGTCGTTGTCTTTCACTCAGTGATGCCGTTGGAGTTGATGGACTCACTTTATCTTCCAAGTCTTCCGTTGTTATCGATTTTAGATGGCCTTAAGCCATATTTATTGTAATAAGCTCTCTTTTGAGACATTCGATGTAATAAGTGTGTGATTGCTACTCTGTTATAAATCCTCAAGTACTGTGTGTGTCAGCATTACCGATCCAGGGATGACACTGCTGCACAGAGATCAGACTGTTTGAGGTCTAGTCGCTACAGTATCGAAGGGTATGAACCATAGAGAAGTTGGAATACAGTAGGTTTAACACCAATATAAATAAATAATGAGTTTATTACAGTACCTTATGGTGGTGATTTGTTTTCTTATACTAACGGAGCTCATAAGATTTTCTGTTGAGTTTTGTGTTGTGAAGTTTTCAAGTTTTGGGTAAAGATTTGATGGATTATGGAATAAGGAGTGGCAAGAGCCTAAGCTTGGGGATGCCCAAGGCACCCTAAGGTAAAATTCAAGGACAACCAAAAGCCTAAGCTTGGGGATGCCCCGGAAGGCATCCCCTCTTTCGTCTTCGTCTATCGGTAACTTTACTTGAGGCTATATTTTTATTCACCACATGATATGTGTTTTGCTTGGAGCGTCTTATATGATTTGATTCTTTGCTTTTTAGTTTACCACAATCATCCTTGCTGTACACACCTTTTGGGAGAGACACACATGAATCGGAATTTATTAGAATACTCTATGTGCTTCACTTATATCTTTTGATCAAGATAACTTTGCTCTAGTGCTTCACTTATATCTTTTTAGAGCATGGTGGTGGTTTTATTTTATAGAAATTATTGATCTCTCATGCTTCACTTATATTAGTTTGAGAGTCTTTTAGAACAGCATGGTAGTTTGCTTTGGCTATAAAATTAGTCCTAATATGATGAACATCCAAGATGGGTATAATAAAAACTATCATATAAAGTGCATTGAATACTATGAGAAGTTTGATACTTGATTATTGTTTTGAGATATGAAGATGGTGATATTACAGTCATGCAAGTTGAGTAGTTGTGAATTCGAGAAATACTTGTTCTAAAGTATGTGATTCCCGTAGCATGCACGTATGGTGAACCGTTATGTGATGAAGTCGGAGCATGATTTATTTATTGATTGTCTTCCTTATGAGTGGCGGTCGGGGACAAGCGATGGTCTTTTCCTAAAAATCTATCCCCATAGGAGCATGCACGTAGTACTTTGTTTCGATAACAAATAGATTTTTGCATTAAGTATGTGAGTTCTTTATGACTAATGTTGAGTCCATAAATCATACGCACTCTCACCCTTCCACCATTGCTAGCCTCTCTAATACCACGAACCTTTCGCCGGTATCATACACCCACCATATACCTTCCTCAAAACAGCCACCATACCTACCTATTATGGCATTTCCATAGCCATTCCGAGATATATTGCCATGCAACTTATCACCGTTCCGTTTATTATGACACGTTCCATCACTGTCATATTGCTTTGCACGATCATGTAGTTGACATCGTATTTGTGGCAAAGCCACCTTTATAATTCTTCCATACATCTCACTCTTGATTCATTGCATATCCCGGTACACCGCCAGAGGCATTCATATAGAGTCAAATTTTGTTGTAAGTATTGAGTTGTAAGTAAATAAAAGTGTGATGATCATCATTATTAGAGCATTGTCCCAAGTGAGGAAAGGATGATGGAGACTAGGATTCCCCCACAAGTCGGGATGAGACTCCGGACGAAAAAAGAGGCCATAAAAAAGAGAAAAAGGCCCAAATAAAAAAAATGAGAGAAAAAGAGAGAAGGGACAATGTTACTATCCTTTTACCACACTTGTGCTTCAAAGTAGCACGATGATCTTCATAATAGAGAGTCTCCTATGTTGTCCCTTTCATATACTAGTGGGAATTTTACATTATAGAACTTGGCTTGTATATTCCAATGATGGGCTTCGTCAAAATGCCCTAGGTCTTCGTGAGCAAGCAAGTTGGATGCACACCCACTTAGTTTCTTTTGTTGAGCTTTCATACATTTATAGCTCTAGTGCATCCGTTGCATGGCAATCCCTACTCACTCACATTGATATCTATTGATGGGCATCTCCATAGCCCGTTGATACGCCTAGTTGATGTGAGACTATCTTCTCCTTTTTGTCTTCTCCACAACCACCATTCTATTACATGGCTCATGCTCATGTATTGCGTGAAGATTGAAAAAGTTTGAGAACATCATAAGGATGAAACAATTGCTTGGCTTGTCATCAGGGTTGTGCATGATTCAATACTTTTTTTGATGAAGATAGAGCATAGCCAGACTATATGATTTTGTAGGGATAACTTTCTTTGGCCGCGTTATTTTGAGAAGACATGATTACTTTGTTAGTATGCTTGAAGTATTATTATTTTCATGTCAATATTAAACTTTTGTCTTGAATCTTTCGGATCTGAACATTCATGCCACAATAAAGGAAATTACATTGATAAATATGCTAGGTAGCATTCTACATCAAAATTTCTGTTTTTATCATTTACCTACTCGAGGACGAGCAGGAATTAAGCTTGGGGATGCTTGATACGTCTCCAACGTATCTATAATTTTTGATTATTCCATGCTATTATATTATCTGTTTTGGATGTTTAATGGGCTTTACTAAGAACTTTTATATTTTTTTGGGACTAACCTATTAACCGAAGGCCCAGTGCAAATTGCTGTTTTTTTTGCCTATTTCAGTGTTTCGCAGAAAAGGAATATCAAACGGAATGAAACCTTCGGGAGAGAGTTATTTTTAGAACAAACGTGATCGAGGGGACTTGGAGTGGACGTCAAGACAGAAGCGAGGAGGCCACGAGGCATGGAGGCGCGCCTGCCCCCCTGTGCATGCCCCCCACCCTCATGGGCCCCTCGCAGCTCCACCGACCTACTTCTTCCTCCTATATATATCCATATACCCCAAAAACATCCAGGAGCACCACGAAACCCTATTTCCACCACCGCAACCTTCTCTGCCCGTGAGATCCCATCTTGGGGCCTTTTCCGGCGCTCCGCCGGAGAGGGCATCGATCACGAAGGGCTTCTACATCAACATCATAGCCTCTCCGATGATGTGTGAGTAGTTTACCACAGACCTTCGGGTCCATAGTTATTAGCTAGATGGTTTCTTCTCTCTCTTTGTATCTCAATACAAAGTTCTCCTCGATCTTCTTGGAGATCTATTCGATGTAATTCTTTTTGCGGTGTGTTTGTCAAGATCCGATGAATTGTGGGTTTATGATCAAGATTATCTATGAACAATATTTGAATCTCCTCTGAATTCTTTTATGTATGATTTGTTATCTTTGCAAGTCTCTTCGAATTATCAGTTTGATTTGGCCTACTAGATTGATCTTTCTTGCAATGGGAGAAGTGCTTAGCTCTGGGTTCAATCTTGCGGTGTCCTTTCCCAGTGACAGCAGGGGTAGCAAGGCATGCATTGTATTGTTGCCATCGAGGATAAAAAGATGGGTTTTATATCATATTGCTTGAGTTTATCCCTCTACATCATGTCATCTTGCCTAATGCGTTACTCTATTCTGATGAACTTAGTACTCTAGATGCATGCCGGATAGCGGTCGATGTGTGGAGTAATAGTATTAGATGCAGAATCGTTTCGGTCTACTTGTCACGGACGTGATGCCTATACACATGATCATGCCTTGATATTCTCATAATTATGCACTTTTCTATCAATTGCTCGACAGTAATTTGTTCACCCACCGTAATACTTATGCTATCCTGAGAGAAGCCACTAGTGAAACCTATGGCCCCCGGGTCTATTTTCCATGATATAAGTTTCCAATCTATTTTACTTTGCAATCTATATCATAAAAAATACCAAAAATATTTATCTTATTATCTCTATCAGATCTCACTTTTGCAAGTGGCCGTGAAGGGATTGACAACCCCTTTATCGCGTTGGTTGCAAGGTTCTTATTTGTTTGTGTAGGTACGAGGCGACTTGCGTGTAGTCTCCTACTGGATTCATACCTTGGTTCTCAAAAACTGAGGGAAATACTTACGCTACTTTGCTGCATCACCCTTTCCTCTTCAAGGGAAAACCAATGCATTGCTCAAGAGGTAGCACACATTAAAGGTGGGCTCCTGAGCATCGCGTCTCAGGAGCTCCTACTGACTCTCCAGCCCTCACCCCCTGGCCTTGACCACGGCATCGCGACCTGGCATACCAGCGCCAGCTGAGCTCGCTCGAGGGTCGGGACCCGAGGACGCGGAGCACTTGGAAGGGCGTGAAAAAGGGGGGGAAGCTGGCACGCGCCTAACCTAGCCATACCTCCATCGCTGACGGACGAATCAGGCGCTACGCAAGGAAACCGCCTCAGGCTTGATAAGGTAAGTCATGCATTCAAGCTAGCCCAACACCGTGACTTAGGATTTTTGGCTCCTGCAGCCTTGCTCTGGCAATGCCGCCTTCCTTTTCTGCCCTTAGGGAGCTGCTTGCACGCCAAGGGGGACCTCTTGAGCATCGCGCCTCAGGAGCTCTTACCGGACCTTGGGCCGCTCACCTCCTGGCCTTCACCACGGCATCGCGACCTGGCATACCAGCGACGGCTGACTCCTGCCTAAGGACTGGGACCTGTCAGCGTAGAGCGCTAAGCTACCACGAGGACGAAAAGGGGGGACAATGCCAAAGCCAGACGTGCAATCACGAATTTCGCAATAAGAATAACATTGATATAAAAGCGTTACAGATTCTTTAAACACCCCCACGGGGTTCATCTTGATTCCTCGCAGGGAACAAAAGAAGGAGGTTTCTAGGAGTCATATTTGCAGGTGTGGCCGCCGATGCCATCATCAACAGTGGGCCACGAAGGGCCGGCGCCAATCCCATCCAGATCAGCGGCGACGGTGAGCGGACGCCGCTGCTGCGCTCTGGGCATGGCGAGAGCTCGGGGCACGTAGCTGTCGTCGCTCGTCTCCGGAGTCTCGTCAGGCTCAGGAGAGTCGCTAGACTCCCAGGCGTCATCACTGCTGCTGGAGGGGCTGTCGACCGGGCCAAGGGCGGACCCGTCGCGAGCCGTTCCGCCATCCTGGCAACCCCCTCCAGGGGCAGCACTCTAGGCGACGACCTTCCTCATCGAAGACCTTGAAGAACATCGTGGAGGCGCCATCATACTCGAAATGGATGGCAAGGGCCCCCTCCGCGCGGCAGGCGCGGGCGACCTCACCCCATCCACGGGTCATGAAGATCTTGCCCGGGGAGACGACCTCGACCTCCGCTCCCGTCGCCGGGGTGCCACACTCGGCGTGCTGCAGCCACAGCTCAAGTGGCCCCCTCGGCGGCATCTCTTCAGCGAATAACTGCAGGAATCTGATCCACGTCCACGGGGGCATTGCTGCCCACACCACGAAATTGCGGGAGGAGCCCTCGGCTGGCGGTGCGGGCCACCACAGCACAGGCACTGCGGCCGTGGCGCGAGCGGCACGGGCCGCTGCCTCCTGCTCCGGAGCCTTCTGCCTGGGCGTACAAGGGAAGCGAATAGCCGGGGGGAGGTTGCTCGTACCAAGGCCTCGTCACCTCTGGCCTCACGACGTCGTCGCGGGGGCGGGCCAACCTCTTCTTTGGCGGAAGTAGCCCCTGCTCCTCACGGGGGGTCTTCCCTTTCTCAGCGGCGGAGAACCTCCTTATCGATGCCATGGGTGTCGCAGCAAGACGGTGGAGCAAGGAGGAAGAAGAAGAAGCAGACAGAGTGGAGGAAGAGATGAGCAACAGGGGCTCCGCCCCTCTCCTTATTTATAGCCAGAAGGAGGCCAACCGCTAGCCTCCACGATCACAGGTAATGATGGTTTTCTTCTGCATGCAGTAGGGTCTCGTCAAGTCAAACGGTTGTCGAGGCGGCGTGGGGAAGCGGAGACGCCCATGTCCCGTCAGTCGCCACGCATAAATCAAGGTCGTAGGCGGTTGGGTCCTGTGGCCCTCCGCACTTGCCCTTTTGCTTCGCCTCGAAGCCAAGTTCGAGCGCGCCTTGGGCCCGGGGGCTACTGTCGGCGTCCTGGGAACGAGGGTACCCAGACCTGCCTGCCTGCGGCCCACGACGCGGCTCCACCAACGGCCTGGTACGGCCCGTCTTCAGCAACAACCAGTTAAGACCCTCGCAAGGGGCCAAGCCTCGCGAGATGGACGACACCAAGACCTCCTCGTGGGCAACCTCACTAGGCTGGCTCCCGAGGACTGAAGATATCTATGCAGGGGGCACCTCGCGAGGTTCACGTGATGCGAGCCATGATGACCAAGGACAGGCGGGCGCCAGCGGGCACAGTGTACCCGTTTCCTCTATGGTGCTAAAGAGGTAGGTGCAGGCGAGGAGTCCCGAGGCATCGGGCAAAGGTTTCCATATCGGTGCAACGAGACCAAGACCAGCAAGACAGCGGGACGGAGGTCATCGCGGGGCCCACAGCTACATCACCACCAGAAGCTTTGGCAGGCGAAGACCACCTTTTGTCAGGATAGCTTGTACTAGTTGTCTCCCTTCAAACTTGGCCGTTGTGGGATCCCTTCCCGTCTGATATTTGGGAAGAGGACCAGGGCCTCTATAAATAGGACTAGCCACCACCATAGGAAGGGGGCGGATCCCGGACGGATTATTCAGACCACTCACACACTCACCAGCTCACCGAGCTCAAGAACACCTCTCCTAAGGAGGCTGTTCTTACCTTGTACCTGTTCATCCTCAGCCTCCAAGGCAATCCACCACACCACACTGGGGTAGGGTATTACACCACAACGGTGGCCCGAACCAGTATAAACCCTCGTGTCTCTTGTTCTTTGGGTTCATTGAGCTAGGCCTTGAGATCGTTGTGTGAGCAAGCTAGGGAGAGAGAGTTCTTCGTGCGCACCCCTGTGTTCGAACCTCAAGGGTTTGCCGGAACCCGTAATCCGACACGCGGTATGCCCGTAAGGGCCATGGGGAGCCAATTCGCCTTGACATTGTCGTCACCGCTGGCTTCCCAGACAGCCTCCGCGTACGACTGGAGAAACCATGCCGGATCCGCCATGCCGTTGTATCGAGGCGGCAGCTTCAGCCTGAACTTTTGCGGCCATTGCACTTGCCTCAAGGCGGGGTGTATGTCCGGTGGCCCGCAGACCCAAGAAAGATTCGAACTCTGGTTGCATGCGAAGAACTCAATCTCCCCAGCCTACCAATTCGTTGCTCCCACAGCCTAGCTCGATGAACAGGAAGGGAAAGAGACATGACAATTTACCCAGGTTCGGGCCACCTTGCGGTGTAAGGCCCTACTCCCTCTTTGTGGTGGATTAGCCTCGAGATGGGCTGAGGATGAACTAGTACAGAGGAAGAACAACCTCAGGAGGTCTTCTCTTGTGTTGGTGTGATTTGGTGAGGGTTCGGATGGTCCGATCCCCTTCTATGGTGGTGTCTAAGCTATATTTATAGTGGCCTTGGTCCTCTTTCCCTGAAATGAAGGCAGGAAGGGATCCCACAACGACCAAGTTTGAAGGGAGACAAGTAGTACATCTTATCCTGATGAAAGGTGGTCTTCGCCTGCAAAGCCTCTGGTCGTGACGTCGTGGTGGGCTCGGCATGACCTCCATCCTGCCGTCCTGGCGGTCTTGTTCTTGTAGCACGGAAATGGAAACCTTTGGCTGATTCCTCAGGACTCCGCGCCTGCGCTTGCCTCCTTAGCACCAAAGAGGAAACCTGCTATACTGCACCCGCTGGTGCCCGCCTGGCCTTGATCGTCATCACATGCGTCACAATAACCTCACGAGGTGATCGCCTGCATAGAAATCTCCGCTCCTCAGGAGCCGGCCTAGGGAGGCCGCTCCCTCTGGGGGTCTTGGCGTCGTCCCCCTCATGAGGCTTGGCCCTCGCGAGGGTCTTGTGTTGTTGGTGCTGAAGGTGGGCCGCACCAGGCTGTTGATGGACGCACGCCGTGGGCCGTAGGTTGGCAAGTCTGGGTACCCCGGTTCCTAGAATGCCGACAGAGGGTGTCGCAAGTGAACAAGGCAACTAGTATAAAACTTCTATTATCTAGTATGATGAGATCTCCTAGTATGATTAGCATCCTGGCCAGAATATTTTATTATATCCATTGTAGGCCGATGAAGCCCTGTACGAGACATGGCATGGGGACATGGATAGCAGGCAGGTTTTTTCTGTATACATGGTAACCAACTTAAAGTGGCAAAAACCTATTCAGTTTGGACCTGGAGTCCTGCTCCTAAACGCAAAGTCCTCCGTGCCTTATATATAGGCCTTGGCCGATTGGAAAAAAGGCACCAATCGATCCTGTCACAACCTTACGTTACTTTTTCTCTTACGCTCTTTTCTTTCTAGCACCTAGCTCGTAGTTTCTGCCCAGCCCTAGCAAACCAAGGGTTTGGCTCATCTTTGCCGTTTGCATTGAAGAACGATCGATTTACCTCCACGAAAATGAGGATTCTGTGGTGCTGTGTGGATCAATTTTGGGTAGCAACACAATTGCCGACTCCACTAGGGAAGAAGAAGAAGAGGAACACAATGAGCACCGACCCCAAGGACGGGAGTGATCCCAACCCCAACAACATCATCGCTGCCACGCTTGAGGTTCTGCCTGACGATGAACGACAGAAATTTGAACAGGAGCTTGAGGAAGAGAGGGTGGAAAAGGTGAAGTATAAGTTGGCGGGCTTCCGAAGGACAAGAAACGGCGTCATCCAGAAGGTAGCCACACTAAGTCATCCTGCTGGGGTAAGTAAAACTACTTGTACATAAGAGATTGCACATCTAATTGATGCATCTGTAGCTAGAAAATATGGCAAACGATTGATAGACATGGCATGCATGATGACCGAATCTGTAGCTAGCAAATTTGATGAGTTCAGAGAGCAATTTAATAAGGACATTCAGATCATCTTGCCTCGTCAAATTCGTTCAATGGTATTACAGGCCAATGATGAACGTTATGAGAAACAGTCGGTGCGTCCAGAAAATAGTAGGTTCACTAATTTACCTAACCCTATGCATATACCCGTTGTAGTACCCAATGTTGTGCAGCCCCACATCCCGTTAAGAAATAACCAAAGTGGATAGAATTACATTGGCAATTCGGCCAATAATTTTGTGCCTACTGCTGCTACTCCTACTCTGACTTCGGTTCCACAAAATTTCAGCAGCAATAACCGAAGTGTTGGCTTTAATTCTAATCTGTAGCAACCCAACTATCAAACAGTAGCATATAGCACACCACCCTTGCCACCTATTGGTACCGGGGTTCCTTACGGGCCGGTGCCAGATGCGTGTTTTAATGGTTCTCCGCAGCAAATGTATCATGCTCAAACTTCTTTGTCAGAGTTACCGCCACTTACCTATGGTGCATCTATGCCACAAGTTAGTTCTCTGCAACCTACTGAAAATTTTAAGGATCAACTTGCTAATATACTTAGGGAATTTGGCCTGGAATCTAAGGGTAGAGCACGTGCATATCAAAACCCCTACCCTGAATATCTCGACTCAACACCTTATCCTCGTGGGTTTAGAATTCCAGATTTTGTTAAGTTCACAGGAAAAGATGGTAGATCAACCTTTGAGCATGTAGGACAATTTTTAGCACAATGCAGTGAAGTTGGTACATCAGATATTTTTAGAGTGAAATTATTTCCTTTGTCTTTATCTGGTATTGCATTTACTTGGTTTACATCGCTTGCTCCTAACTCTATTGCAACAGGGGCCCAATTGGAGCAGAAATTTTCATGAGTACTTTTATGGTGGTGAAAACTGAACTTAGACTTTCGGATTTGACAATGGTTGAGAAAAAACATAATGTATCTGTTTTTGATTATATTAAAACATTTAGAGATGTCAAAAAACGATGCTTCAGTTTGACCATAGCCGAAAAACATTTAGCTGATCTTGCCTTTTCGGGTTTGCTTGCTCATATTAGAGATAAATTGGAAGGGCAAGAATTTTCAGATGTTAACCAAGTTTTGCAAAAGGCTTGGGCGCAGGAAAACCGTGCTAAAGAAGTTAAACCATACAACCAGTTTATAGATAATAAGAACAAAGACAAGGAAAAACCTACGGTTAATGTTGTAGAACATGATAGTGATTCGGCTAGTGAAGATGACGTTGATATATGTATGACCGAATGGGTTCGAGCACTTAAGTCAAAACCTTTTGCATGTGCTGCCCTGAAACCCACACGAGCTAAACACTACAAAAAAATACACTTCCGTGATGATACGTGTTTGTCACAGTAGGTCACGTTTTCTATCATGCATGTACATCCATGACAAATTTATGACAGAATCAAGATAGTCATACCTGTGCTATCGTAGAAGTGTTCCATGACATTACCAAAATTATCATCACGGAAGTGTCCACTTCCATGACGATAAATCGCGCGTCATAGAAGTGCTTTCGTCAAGGGTGACCGACACGTGGCATCCACCGTAACGGGACACTGTTAAGCTATCGGGTCCGGTTTTGGATTCGATAACCCGCTAACAGCCATGACCAATGCTGATTTTCCACGTGTAAAATTCTCATTGGCTGACGGAACCACGTGTCGGCTCCGCTTTGGCACAGGTGCCACTCATCCAACGGGCGAGATGCGCCTACGATAAGTTGACACGTGGACCGGCCCAAAAGTGGCCCATAAAGATTAAATGGGCCGACCCAACTAAAGGCCCAGAAGATTTAGCGAGCCATAACAGGCTGGCCCAGCTAAAGGCCCACAAGAATTGGCAGACCATAATGGGCCGGCCTAGCTAAAGGCCCACAAGATTTTGCAGACCATAATGGGCCGGCCCAGCTAAAGGCCCACAAGATTTTGAGGACACTAATGGGCCGGCCCGTGAACGGGCTGCCATGTTTTGGGCCAAATGCCGGCCCATATTTGATCCGGTCCATAAACAGCCTGCCACGTTCCGGGCCCAATAAAGGCCCATATGAGATCCGGCCCGTTAAAATCCTACCACGTTCTGGGCCAAATTATGGCCCAAATCAGATCCGGCCCTTTAAGAGGCTTTGGGCTAAATTATGGCACATATCAGATTCGGCCCGTCAACTGGACTCTATGCTTTTAGGCCCACTTGCTAAAGGCCCATTTAGTAATTCAGCCTGATATTAGTTGCGGCCTGTTAAAGGCCTATTTAACATGTCGGCCCTATATTTATTTCGGCCTATTAAAAGCCCGTCATATAGTTGGGCCTAACTACAACCCGGTTTGCATTCGACCTACTCACAGCCGATAATCTGATTGGGCCAAACAAGGACAGAGACAATTTTGGCCTGTTAACGGCCCGTGACGTGATTGGCACAATCATGGGCCGGGGTCTATTTTGGCGTGCTGCCGGCCCGTGAGCTGTTCGGCACGTTTCAGGCCCAACCCACTTTTCAGCCTCCTAAAAGCCCATTGAGTTTTCTTGTGAAAATAGGGCCGGCGGTTTACTCGGCCTATTAGAGGCCCAAATCTACTAGTGGGCCAGTTTACATTTAGGCCTATTAACAGACCGATTACGCAGTGATTAGCATGACGGCCCAATTATGTACCGTAATTTTACGGTTTGACTGGTTTACTACAAACACATGATGTATATATACAGTAAAATAACAGCAGCATCGTGAATAAGAAAAACCCTAGACTATACAATAAAGAAATTACAGCATATTACATCCACTGGGCATCAAAGTTCGCCACTATGATAATAAAGCAGAAGCAGACAGCAGATTACATACACTGGGCATCAAAGATCGCCACCAGTGCAAATAAACATGCCGACAAAATAATATACAAAACCGACAACACTTCAATAGAGTTCAAGAAAGGTTAGCCCTGCTCGGGAGCTGCAGCGTAAGCAGCTGAGCAAGCTGATGAGACGGCGCTTGTTTGACACTTATATCCTCCTCACTGTGAATGATAAACAAGCAGACCGATGATAGGTTTTGCACATATAAGTATGAGTGCTGACAATTCATCACATTCCTTACTGACGAATAAAGTGACACAGTTTAAAATAGCATTAACACAATATGGTATTGTTCAGGTTAAGACATGGCAGGAGATGACATTGTGAAGGAGTTGGCAGCTTCAGGACACCACTGGATTACAGATCAAGAACTCATAAGTATCAATGGTTAGTGTGCTGTAAGTTTATCCCATTTCAGATTGGCAAATAAAGAGACAGTTTTAATAATAGTAGAATGATATGACCTTGTTCATAGTTAAGACATTACAGAATATGACATTGTGCTGTAGTGGGTAGGTTCACCACACCACTGGATTACGGATCAAGAACAGAAGCATACATGCAGTGCAAAAGAAGATCACTTGCTCTGTATAGTTTAATTTACATGGTATGATGAAGGAACTTGGTTGTACAATTGAAAACTTAAATTGAGAAGGACAAACTTTTGTTTATGAACTACTTAATAAACTTTAAACATGCAATTCTGTCAGATCTCGGGTTCCGGCAAAACCCTCAAGGTTCGAACACTGGGGTGCGCACGAAGATCTTCCCCTACCGAATCACGCCCCCAGCCTCTCCGAGATCTCTAAGGCTAACTCGATGAACTTGCAACACAAGGGACACAAGATTTATACTGGTTCAGGCCATCATTGTGGTGTAATACCCTACTGCAGTGTGGTGTGGTGGATTGTCTCTCGGGCTGAGGATGAACAGTACAAGGGGAAGAATAGCCTGCTGAGGTGAGGTGTTCTTGTGCTTGGTGGGTGTGAGGATGGGTTGGATCTAGTCCAAGGTGAGATGGCTGAGGCTCAGTTGCCTCCTACTGTGGTGGCTAATCCTATTTATAGTTGCCCTGGTCCTCTCCCGAAATATTGAGAGGGAAGGGATGCCACAACGGCCAATTTGAAAGGGGACAGCTAGTACAAGCTATCCCGACTAAAGGTGGTCTTCGCCTGCAAAAGGCTCTAGTGGTGACGCCGCCTTGGGCTCCATGGTGACCTCCATCTTGCCGTCCTGCTGGTCTTGGTTTCATTGCACCGATATGGAAACCTTTGCTTGACGCCTCGGTACTCCTCGCCTGCGCTTGCCTCCTTAGCAACAAAGAGGAAACAAGGACACTGTGTGCGCTGGCGCCCGCCTGGTCTCGATCGTCATGGCTCACGTCATTGGAACCTCACGAGGTTTGCCTTGCTTTGATCTCTCCGCCCGCGAGCCAGCCTGGTGAGGCCCCTCCCGAGGAGGTCTTGTGTCGTCCGCCCCGCGAGGCTTGGCCCCTCGCGAGGGTCTCGAATGCTTGTTGGTGAAGATGGGTCGTATGGGCCCGCTCGCAGAGCCACGCCATGGGCCGCAGGCAGGCAAGTCCGGGGACCCCCGTTCCAGAACACCGACAGTAGCCCCCAGGCCCAAGGCGCGCTCGGACATGGCTTCGAGGTGAAGCCAAAGGGCAAGTGCGGAGCGCCGCGGGCCCCAACAGCCTGCAGCCTTGGTCGACATGTGGCGGTTGATTGGACGTGGGCGTCTCCGCTTCCCCACGCTGTCTTGATACCTGCCTGGCTAGGCGGCCACCGCGGTCTACACGGTTTCCCTCCCGTTGTTGCGGCGCACTCCCAATTCTTCCGCTTCCTCGAAGCTCAGCCTCTTCTCCCGATCCAATCTGAGCTCAATCCTCCCATTGCCATGGCGCCGGACCATTCGGAGAAAGGTAAGAGTCCCCTGTCCTCCACTGAGCTAGTCCGGCCATTGAGCCTGCCGTTGGCAGGTCACTGGTGCTCAACCAAGAAGCCATGGACAAGGTGCGTCCCATGCTCGCCTCGAGCTTCAATGAGTGGGGAGGGACGGTGGCCTGGCCTGCGTCCCGCGCTCGTATCGAACAGACAGCCACCGAGGTCCCATTCTTCATCGACGCCCTTTGGGCTGGCCTGGTTCCTCCTTTCTCTGTCTTCTTCAACGTAGTGCTTGCCCATTATCAGATCCACATGCTACACCTTGATCCCCAATCCATGAACCTTCTTGCCGTCTTCGCCTTTGTTTGCGAGGCCATGGTGGGCATTGCTCCTTCCGTGGCCCTTCCCCACCACTTCTTCTTGTTGCACCTGACTAATCTCAGGCAGAGCTCTGGGTGCCTGAGCTTCCAGGCTGTGGCGGCGACGGCAGGTGCAGGGATTGACTTCGAGCTTCCACCATCCACGAGCGAGTTTCGGACACGGTGGGTATTTGTTGATGTCGGAGTGCTCAGCCCTCTGCACCATTCTCTGTCGGTGCCTGCCATTCCCAACTCCGGTTGGTGCCATCAAAGGTTCGTCGATCCGCGCCTTGTCCCCGTCGGCTCAGGCTGAAAGGGCTGAAAGACATTGGCGTGACTGCGCCTATGGTGGTGAAGGAGTTCGTCCGGCGCCGGGTTGCTCCGCTTCAGCGCCATTCCCAGCCAATGTGGGCCTTGCTCAGCAGCAAGGACCACATGAGACTTCAGGAGTCCGGGCTCCCCCTTGAGGCGCGGCGAATGGTGCTCGAGGTCCTGCCGGGGAAGAGTTGTCTGCTGTACCGCTGCTTGAAGAAGGTGTAATTTGTGGAGCGTATGCCCTCCTTCGATGAGTGGGGGCTGCATCTAGTCGGTCTGGTGGGGCCCCGTGAGAACCCCGTCGACGTGGTTCCCCTCCCAGCCGCTGGCGTCAAGCTCGCCCCAGGTGTGGATGCAGGGGGCGAGCACCGCTGGAGGCCGATGGCGCGGGTGCCGAGGTGCTGATGCCGCCTAGGGCTCCCGAGGTGTCGTCTTCGGGAACTCGTGATTCCTACCCTAGGGCGACAGTTGAGGGGGCGATGCAGCCCGCGACTCCCGAGGCTGAGGCTCCTGAGGCCTCGGCATGTCGCTGTGAGGCAGAGCTTGATAGCCCCCCTCAGCTTGGCGCCCCTGAGGTTGTCCCTTCGAGCACTTCTCCAGCTGCGCTTCGTGTTGGCCGCCATGTCCAGCTCTTCGGTCGGCTTTGTGTGGACTTCGAGGAGCTCTGCAAGAGGAAGGGGTCCCCAAACCGCGGCAGTGGCATCTTCGGGCCGTTAAAACGGAGAAAGTACATCGCTGTTGATGAGTAAGTACCTTATCTTTGTGATTCTTTGAGTGCTGCTTCCCTTTCTGACGATGGCTCTTCAGGATCCCTTCCGCCAAGGCCGCGGAATCTCCTAAGAAGCAACCTGCTCTCGCCTCATTTCTCCCGCTAGACTTGAGTGCTGCAAGCCCGCGCGGTGCTCACGGCACGGAGTGAACCGGGGAAGCCAACCCGTTAACAAGGTGTCTTGAGCTCGCGCCCTCGCCGTCTCCCCTTCGCGGCTTTGCTTGGAATACAGAAAGCGTGCCAAGGGTTCCTCCCCTGGTCGTGGACGGCGGCTGGGTGGCTACGGTCTTGGGCTCCTCTTCAAGCAACGGGTCTCCACTCGCCCGGGCCCCTCGTGAGGCCTGGCCGGCAACCGGGTGGATGCCAGCCCCCAGCCACATGCTGGAAGGGGGTGAGCTGCTTCAGGCCCCCTCTACGGCCCCGTGGCGGAGGACGGAGTCAGCAGCATGCTCAAGTCGGCGCAAGAAAGGAGCATCGTCCACCACGAGCTCTTTTAGGAGGCGATGGGCGCGATGAACCGGCTTGGTCAAGAGCTCGTGGATGTGGACGCGCTCCTTGTGGCCGAGGGACTTCGGCTGGTGGAGGAGCGGCATAAGCTGAAGGTGGCTATCAACCTCTGGCGCCACCAGCGTGAGCTTGATAATGCGAAGGCCGAGGTTTCTCTCGCAGCCTCGCGTGAGGCCTTCTCCCGAGCTCAGGAAGAGGCCCGGGAAGCTGACTGCCGTCGCGAGGCCGTGGAGAAGCATGCGTCGGAGCTCCAAGCATGGAGCGCCTCCTTGGAGCAGCAAGTGGAGGCGCGCAGAGCCGCCCTTGCGTCGTTGAGGGGGACGCCCACCAAAGAGGAAGAGATCCGGAAGCGCGAGGAGGGGTTGGTGCTGGAAGCCGTGGAGCGTAGCCTTGAGCTCGAGCGACTGGAGACGAGGGAGCGTCAAGTTTCCCAAGCGGAAGATGGCGTTTGTGCGCGCGAGGCCAGGGCCCAAGAGGAGGTCGATCGCCGGGTGGCCGAGGCTCGCGCGGATCTTGAGGGTAGGTACGACCTGAAGTTGGAGTTCACGGAAGCCGAGGCTGCAGGTTGTACTAGTGCCCTCAAGTCCAGGTTAATCGAGGTGGAGCGGCGCGAGGAGGCCGCCGCAGCCGCCCTGGTCTCGGCGCACGCCGAACTGGCCTCCGCCCGCGCTGAGCTGCTCCCTCTTTAGCAGCGGGTCGCTGACGCCGAGTCCGTCGCGCGACAGAACATGGAGGAAGTGCTTCAGCGGCGGACGCTGGAGCGCGTGCACGCCCCCATGCTCCAAGACCTCAGGAATAGGGCCAATATTGCCTTGGGCCACATATGCGATGAGAATGCCCATGATCCCCACTTGGACGACTACGCCAGTCACCTACGCTTCTTCACGGACGTGGTGACGCGCCTAGATAATCGCTCCGAGAGAGCTCGCCTGCTTGTTGAAGAGAGGAGCGGCGGCCTGCTGTGGCGCGCATTCTCCGTGTCTTCAGCCATCTCCAGAATACCTACCAGGACTTTGACTTTGACGCAGCCATTGCTCCGGTTCCGGAGGCCATCCGGGGCGACCTGGCGCGGTGGGTGGAGGAAAATGTGGACGCGCTGGTAAGGGCCTTCGCTTCTGAGGACGACGCTGTGGTGGTCGCGGCGGATGAAGGCGACATGGTCGACGACGGTGATGGCGGTGCCGGTGGAGGTGATGGTGATGCTAGCGACGGTGGCAGCGATGCCAGCGACGCATCTGAGGGCGATCCGGGAGACGCTGCGAGCGATATGTCCGACTGATCCCGTGTTTCCCAGCTGTTTGTCCTGCATGCAGATGCTCGGGCGCGGCCCTAGAGGTTGTAAGAGCATTTTTGGAGGGGAAGCCCCCCATGTAAATATACTACTGCCTCTATCTTTTTAGGCCGAGTTGAATATGTGTCTTTATGAACTCACTATCCTGGGGCAAGTTTGCTGTTGCGGTTTACCTTGGCCTGGACGAGCCCCGAACCGGCTCATGAGGTTGCGAGTTTCTGGGAAGCTCCTGAGGAGCCTGTCGACACACCCGAGGAGGCCGCGTGATAAGTAAGCGCTAGCCGTGGCGCCACACGCGCGTGGCGCGTGTGCGCCATGCCTAGCCCCGCTCGCGAGGGGGAAGCAACAGGCGCAAACTCCGAATTAAGGCAATAACCAGGTAGCAAGAAATCGCTCGAACGAGAAAAGGCACCCCCGCGCGCATCAATAAAAATTCAATTTCAACTTAAATCCAAATCCAGAAGGCAGGGTTACAGAAAAGAGATCCAAAGCAAATGGCCGCGTCCGGCGCCTAGTCTAGTCTTCTTGTCTTCTCACCAGCGCAAAGCTAAGTGCTTCCACTAGGACGTGGGAGGGAGCCCCCGAGGCCCGAGGGCGGCACTCCTGAGACTCTGGGGCTTGTACAGCCCCACTCATTATTACGTGAGAGTGTCATGAGCAGAGACCTTCACAGGCGTGAGCCTTACTTCATATCGCCAGATGAGGGCCCCGCCTTGCGCCTCCCTCGACCACCGTTGGGGACGACCGGAAACCAGGACGACACCAAGGGGCAAAGGGGACGCCAGCGGTGCCCTCAGCGACCACGGGTCCTCTGCCGCGGGAAGGCTCTGGAGCACCTCCCCGGCAGAGGGCCTACCTCCGGGGGACGCCTTGCTCCGTGCGGCACGGGGAGGGGCCTTCCTCCCAGCCCCTCTCCTGCAGCCCCCAGCATGCCCCCCTGGCGGTAGGGAGGCCGACGAGTTGGGGCCGCCATCCACTACTGCGACCTGATCCTCCTACGTCCCATGGTTAGCGTAAGCCTGCTCCTGAGGAATCAGTGGTACCCTGTACTGTTGTCGCCGGCGCGGTTGGTGAGGCTTCCGGAGGGCTCCTGAAAGGTGCCGACTTCTAGCGCCTCCTCCTCCCAGCCCGGCTCGAGGAACAAGCTAGGGTCGTCTTCCAGCATGTAATTCTGGTCAACCATGCGGGGCACATAGGCCTCCAAGGTCGTCGCCTCGAAGACCTCGCCGTAGTGCCCATGCTCCATGTTGCCCGGCTTAGCGTGCCGCCTTGAGGATGGTAGGGTTGCATCCCACTAGGGCCGTAGGTGGCAGTGCTCGTGCCCGCGCCCATCGGAGGTGGCGCAGGTGCGAGCTGGCGTCCAGCTCCATTGGTTACGCCGGTGTCGATGAAGCCCGGTGGTGTGCACGTGGGCACGCGGGCGCGGCGAGGCCCGCTATGCGACCCGGCCGTAGCTTGCGGTTTGAGCAGAGAGCAGAAGGGTGGTGCTCCTGAGGCCGCAGTGTCCAAGAGCTCAAAGACGCGCTCTAGCAATGAATCCCAACCGTTCTCCATTAACCGGCATCGCAACAGCTCCCGAGCCACTGTGAGCGCGGCCCTCATGTTTGCTTGCTCCCGTTGGGTACGCGGTGCCGTGGCCGCGGCGTGGCTTGAGGCCCTTGCAGCCGTCCGCACTTGTCGTGGGGTAAGGGCGGACGGCGGGTGACCGCGCCGCCCATGCCCCGCAGTGTTTGGTGGTGCGCGTGCTCCCTGGGGCGCGGGGTTGAGGTCTTCTTGGGCGGGCGGCGCAGCCCGGGCTGGCCAGGCTGCCCAGCGGTCGGCATTGGTCCTTGAGTCGCCGGACATTGGAGCCACGGAGTGTCGAGGGATCAACGAGCGGATCAACTGGCGGAATAAGTGCTCCGGTGCACCTCTACCTGGCGCGCCAAATGTCGGATCTCGTGTTCCGGCAAAACCCTCAAGGTTCGAACACTGGGTTGCGCACGAAGATCTTCCCCTACCGAATCACGCCCCCAGCCTCTCCGGGATCTCTAAGGCTAACTCGACGAACTCGCAACACAAGGGACACATGATTTATACTGGTTCGGGCCACCGTTGTGGTGTAATACCCTACTGCAGTGTGGTGTGGTGGATTGCCTCTCGGGCTGAGGATGAACAGTACAAGGGGAAGAATAGCCTCCTGGGGTGAGGTGTTCTTGTGCTTGGTGGGTGTGAGGATGGGTTGGATCTAGTCCAAGGTGAGATGGCTGAGGCTCAGTTTCCTCCTACAGTGGTGGCTAATCCTATTTATAGTGGCTCTGGTCCTCTCCCCAAATATTGAGCGGGAAGGGATGCCACAACGACCAATTTGAAAGGGGACAACTAGTACAAGCTATCATGACTAAAGGTCGTCTTCGCCTGCAAAAGGCTCTAGTGGTGACGCCGCCTTGGTCTCCATGGTCACCTCCGTCTTGCCGTCCTGCTGGTCTTGGTCTCATTGCACCAATATGGAAACCTTTGCTTGACGCCTCGGTACTCCTCACCTGCGCTTGCCTCCTTAGCAACAAAGATGAAACAAGGACACTGTGCGCGCTGGCGCCTGCCTGGTCTCGATCGTCATGGCTCACGTCATTGGAACCTCGCGAGGTTTGCCTTGCCTTGATCTCTCCGCCCCTCGTGAGCCAGCCTGGTGAGGCCGCTCCCGAGGAGGTCTTGTGTCGTCCGCCCCGTGAGGCTTGGCCCCTCGCGACGGTCTTGAATGCTTGTTGGTGAAGATGGGCCGTATGGGCCCGCTTGCAGAGCTACGCCGTGGGCCGCAGGCAGGCAAGTCTGGGGACCCCCGTTCCCAGAACACCGACAAATTTGATGCAAACACCAAAAATAAATAGTTGTTGGATTCATGCCTAAAAAATATACACAACAAAGTTTGAAGGCTTGAGAAGGACAAACTTACATTATTGGTGAAGACAGGCTCTATAAAGCCCTTGTCCATGCTGATGGGGGGGGGCATTCAAGAAGTTTACCACAGGATATTCTTCATAAGCATTGCATTTATTCTACATTTTGTTAAGAGTAAATATAGATGTGATAATATAAGAAAAAAATGGAGAATATTTAAGATAAGATGAAGAGTGATGCTACATGACCAAGTAGCTATAAATGTAAGTACAGTGATACAGGCAAAAGGTACAGCCAAGATCAATGCAGAGCTAAACTTCTTCAGGACCATCGGTGTTATCCAACCTTATGGTAAGAGTAAATATAGATCTGATGCGTAAAAACTGGAGGGCAAAGGAAAATAAGCTGTATAGTGATGGTTCATGAACAACTACCTGTGAATATAAGTACACTGATAAAGGACAGTAGGTACTTACAAGAACAATACAGAGCTAAAAAAATTCATTGGCATTGAATATATTCTACACTAATGTAACCATTCATACAGATCAGATAATTTGGAGCGAAAAATTGATAAGCAAGCTATCATGCATACTGCTGTCACATAATGAACCAGGTATGAATGCAGGTACAGTGATATAGGACAATAGGTACTAACAAGAGCAAAGCAGCGGGCAGCATATTTGCGATATCCTGTCGTTCTTTTCAAACCGGAATTCTTCTTCAAGCTAATTTCCTGCAAAAAGATCTGTAAGGCACATGCGAAAAAGTAGAAGTTCAAATTGTCATGTGATATCATAGACAGTACCTCATCCTAGGGACGAGACCAGTGCATAACAAGGTTTTTCCATTCAATGTCTTCTAAATTTAGCACAGGAGAATTCACCAGAACTTCATTTATAGACTTGCCATCAAAGTGTGATTTCCTCAGGTAACACCGATACAGGTGCAATGCTTCCTTGAAAAGCGCAAGCAAGCTTTGCTCGTCATGACTATCCAGATTGACCCTCGCCTACTTACAGCAATGCAATGTAAATCATTGATGTGTTCAATCAGAAGAAAACAGGAAAATAATCACCATGAATAATATCACTTACATGTAAGTGGGACAGGAAGATGTGAAAATGGTGTTTGTCTTCACTATAATCTTCCCATGATGGGAATATATGCACGTAGTCCCTAACAACATTGAAAGCATTGTCTTTAAAACTGGGAATAACTAGAATGGGGTTCCTATCTACAGGAATTGGCCGTCTCTGCAGTTGGGATAGGTCTTTGGCCGGTGGACTTGCTGTACTTTTTCCTGGAGTGGGATTTTTCTGTGGTACGGCTGGTGCTATGGCAACTAAAATCGGCATACCTTTTGCTGGAGTGCAGGTCCTGTGTGGTGGGGCTAGTGGTGTGGCCAGTGAAGTATGGGTACAGTTTGCTGGAGTCAGTCCTACATTTTGTGTCACTGGTTGTACAACCAATATAAGTGGGGTGTTGTCTGATTTCTCCGGCACCACCATGTTTTTCAAGGACTTTGCTGGTGCTCCTTCAGGTTCGGCAATCACCCTCTTCCTTTTTGATGTCTGATGCACAAGAACATCATTTGAGTGAAAAAACATGGTACGATGACAGATGGAATATGTATTGATAATGGATGGGCATGGCATCTTGACATATATGATGAGTAAACTAAACAGATGGCGGTGCAACAAAGTAGAAGAAATGCAAGACAACATATGCAAGATACGCGCTTCGGATACCACCTCTCTTCAACTGAAGGTGCGGTACTGTTAATATCAGTGTAACTCTCAAAGGCGACACAGCTCCCCGCACTTCCATGCTAATCTTATAGGATTCAAGTGGTTAGGCCACTACAAATCCTATTCCTATGTTTACAAAATCCTACGAATCAAAGAGGTCCGAAGAGTTCAAAGTGTCCATCACAACCGACCGTATAGACCTCTACACTGCAAATGTCCCTTCTCATCTTCGCTACAAGGAACATACTGTACTACTATCATACTCCCTCCATTCCAAAATATAAGTCTTTGTAGAGATTTCCACTATGGATCACATACAGATGTATACAGATACATTTTAGAGTGTAGATTCACTCATTTTTCTCCATATGTAGTCCATGGTGGAATCTATACAAAGACTTGTATTTAGGAACGGAGAGAGTACTTATTAAAAAAGAACAGAAGAGGAACATGCTAAAGAAGAGCATGTAGATTTTGGATAATAAAATGTTCGTTGCGTAGTGCCCACACATGATGAACAAGAGCGCATTAAGAATGCAACTCCCTGCTGTCTCTCTATATGTGGTGCATGTGCTTTTCGAAAGTAAAGTAGGAACATTAGCTAACCAATTAAAATTATCTGTTTTAGTAATATCAGCATCATATCAGATTCGTATTTGAGCAACAAGTTTGCAATTATGAGTGGCACGTTGTTTAGCTTGATGGATTCAAGAGCAGTGCTAAGCAGGTACGATGATGGTACTGAATATAAAGGCATGTTTGCATGCAAGTCGCATGACTTTTGTCATTTGGGTCAGTCGACCATTTCAGGCGGTTGGATGAAGATCCTACGTCTCCTAACCCTTCTTCTTCCTCGTCTCTGATTCTTCCCATACAAAACACCGCACGGGCCGCCGGCCGAACCACCGGCCCTGACCCCCCGCCCTACCCTGAACCGCCCCCACCGCCTGTGTTCCTCTGCCACCCCACCCCACCCCCGCCCCACCCGTGCGAGTTTTCTTCGTTCAGCGAGGCCCCACCACCGCCCCCACAACCACCATCCCCACACCAGCCCCTTCATTCGCACTGGCGAACTCCGCCGAGCTCTAAAAATCGACTGACCAACTTTTGAAATTTAGTCTACTGTCATTTAACTAGTGTGGAATATAAAAGGGGAAAACCATAAGCATTGCGAGTATAGTGTTGAGCATGCCATGGCGGATCAGAAGGTGCAAACCGGACAAAGGCAACTTCACAACCAATGTTTGCTCTCTACTAGCAAGTAAGTGATGGACAAGAAATCAGAGAAAAGCAGTGGCGATATATTTCTTGCTGCGATAAATAAGTTGAGCAGATACGAAAGAGTACCGCCTCTCGTGTGGCACCGTGTATGCATCTGCTAAGAATTTGACAGTGCTGCAGTAGCGATGGCTGTCATCGGCATGGAAGCAGATCTAGGAGGGTAGACGGTGGCGGCGGGGCACGGTGGACGAGACGTTCATAGGAGCAGCGCTGGCAAGGTGGACGACGGCGGGTATGAAGCGAGTGGACGGGGTGCAAGGATCCCGGTCTGAAGCCGTGGATGAGAGAGGTCGATCTCTTGTAATGGACGACGGCATCGGGGTATCAGCTCCGGCATGGTGGTGGAGGACGGCGGTGGATGGGGTCGCGGACGGAGGAGGCTGGGGTGGAGAGGCTGTTTAGGCGCCCACGGATTACGAATGGGGAAATGGAGGGAGAGAGGAAGGGGGGAACCATGTCTTCAGGGTGCGGTTGTCCCAAATGCGAGGAAATTTACAAACTTAGCCCCTGTTTAAATTTTCCTATATCACAGCAATATTAGTCAGTTGGGGATAGGATGGTAATCTCGCATACACCGAATATTTGCCGACGAGAGTTTCTTTTTGGCCGAGGAGACACTATGTTTTGGCGCCCACCTTGTATGAATCCGGGTGAGAGGCGATTATGTCACGTTTGAGTGAAATTACAAACCTACCCCTATCGAAACCCGTAGAGATCGAGCCGATAGACTTTGCGTGTCAGGGATAGGCAGTAATTTCCATCTCGGAGATTTTGGTTTCGGGCGGTTACTGCGGCTTTCCCCGCTTCATTCAAATTTTTGCAGAGCAAGGGTGCACGTTTACCGTGCCAACTCAATTCGAATCCAGTTTGTATTCTATTTTTGTTCGTTCAGGATCCATTTGCGATTCGAATAAAATTCTATATACATCATTTATATATATATATATACTTTCAAAAGCACAACAAAGAATTCTGCTCCATTATATGTATATAATATGATTTACAAATACAATGATCTCAAAATCATAAGGTTGAATTCAAACAAATTTAAACCGAATTATGTTCTACTAAAATGTATGGATCAGTAATATCTGCATATTAAATAACATAGATGTGCGTGAATTCATATGAGTATGCCTGTTTGATAGATCAATTTTGGTTCGAGTATGAATTACATGTATCATCATCTCGAATTCAAGTATTTGAATCCCTTTTATGTTGACTCCTTTCACGCCCATCTCTCTGGCATGCTCCTTCATGTAGCTATCATTCTCTTTTCTCCAGCTCACCCGCGCGCTCACTTCATGTTTCTCCTATCTTTGCAAACATGGTCTCTCGACGTCTCCCTTGAGAAGTATGACACTCTCCCTATCATTATACATTACACAGTTTTTATTATCTCTCACGTCTCTACCGTTCTCTGGTATCACTAGGTACCTAAGCTTTCTTTTTCACCGCCACACACACAGTCTCACTCATCTTTCACTTTGTATTTCTCTCCATGGGGTTCTCTCACACACCCTATATGTCTCTAGATATGACTCATACCACTAAAATTACTCTCCTGCAGACAAAACATTTGTTGCGGTCTCCTTTCCATCTCCATCCCAGTTATAAACTGACATTATTCATTTGTTTACCGATTAGACAAACTCCCCCCCGCTCTCTCTCTCTCTCTCACACACACACACACACAACTCCTGCTTCCACTCCCCTTCCCGACTATCGTCTCTCTCTCAGACACACAAAACTCTCGCTTTCGCACCCCGACTCGTATTTCTCTCACATCATTGATCGACTAACCTCCAGATAGGTTTATACACCCGCACACTCGTGCTTCCACTATCGCGTACATGTCTCTCTCGTGCTCCTTGTATCTAGGTAGATTTTTCATCCCTTCTTAAGACACGCCCTCTCGATCGTGCACACACACACTATCGCCTCATTTTAAGCTGATACCTCTCGCACACACACTCTTTGTGTCTTTGTCACACATGCACTCCGTCCTCCTCCTCTCTCCCTCTCTCTCACACACACAACACACACATGGGCTTTTTGCAACGACTAGCAAGTTGCCCATCCGTTGCATGGAACATCAAGATGCATTTGTATGAGTAATTTATCTTGTGGGAGAAAAGGATGAACGAGGGAAGGCCTTATTTGCAAATGTGGAGAGGCGTGTGGGTATCTTTTTGCAAAATTGCCATAGTTTCCTTCCTATCCATCAGATAAAAATCGGACGGCCTATATAGCAGGATGGCAGGCACACCATCATCACCAATCTGTTTTTTATCTCGAACTATTATAAAAAGCATAGTCGGTGATGATGGTGTGCCTGCCATCCTGCAATATAGGCCGTCCGATCTATATCTAACGGATAGGAAGGAAACTATGGCAATTTACCCGCACTCCTCTCCACATTTGCAGATAAGGCCTTCCCTCGTCCATCCTCTTCTCCCACAAGATCTTGATGTTTCGTGAAACGCATGGGCATCTTGCTAGTAAGAATAGAAATTAGAGATATACCACTTCTCAAATCTTGAAACCAACAACATTCCTCCCTTATCTCATCAAAACCGCCAAAGGAATATATTTTGAGTGGAACATTAAATATTTTTAGTGATACACGTATTCCAAAACTAGACTGTTTTTTCTATCAAATGGTGAATATGTATTAATCTACTTTGATCGTGTGGCAACGCACTGGCACATTGCTAGTAGTTAGTACTACTATATAATTTTTTGGACACCAGATAAACGGTGGAGTACATATACGAAGAGAAGAGGCGCATGCACGCAGTCGGTCTCTCGCTGTCTCGCACGCATGAGAGTTATGTAAAGGCACCGTTAACAAATAAACCCTAAAACCCTAGGTGCACGATTGTAGCATGCGCGGGTGCCGGGTACGTGGTGGAGTGCACCTTTGTAGGAATAGTCAGCTCGCGTGATAATTTGATCCGTAGGAGTTGATAGTCGGGACCACAGGTGAACGACCTAGAGGCGGTGCCCCGCCAGTTGCCACAGATCGAGTAGCCACGTTTAAAATATCATTTTTTAGCGAGGTAAGAGTTCTGATTTTCAAGGGCGCATTATAAGTACTTAAGAAGTTTTTAGAACGATTGGCATGGAGCGAAAATGGAATTCATAACTACTACCTCCTTGGCGGATGGTTGTATGGGTTTATGTTGCGAGATGTTGAACCTCGTAGTTCTAGGGCAAATACTATGGTTTAGATGTTGGTTTTCTATAATGAAAATCGGAAGGGGGAAATCCTTCTTTGATAAAAAAAACTACTACCTCCGTCCTGGTTTGCTAGTCCCCATCGTATTTTGGGTCAAAGCTTGTCCACGAATTTTACTTGTAAAATGTAATGGAAAACGAGATTTTGTTATACCCAAACAAAAAAGGACTGGAGGGAGTGATTGCTCTGACACGGACGCAACCTCTCATAGCGCAGGCATTGAATCGGCGCGTCGGCCAAGAGGGCCCCACTCGCTACAGACCAGGCTGAACACACCTCCTCGCCACATGCAACCGGCTTCAGACTGCCCCACCTTCCTCCATTGAATTCGCGCGTGTGCCGGCAACACGTCCTTCCGCGAACCAGCTGGCATTTTAGAACACAACGTTGGCGGCTGGCTCCTCTCGTCTGCTCGCTATTTAAACGAGGCCAGATGCTTGGCAGGAACCGCACCACATAGCTTCTCCCTATATCCTCCTTGCACCATTTTCTCCACACTCTCCATAGCATCCGGTTAGTAGGAAGATGAGTTCTCCGGTATAAAAGCCGGCTGGGTGCCCCGACAAGCCAAGCAACTCCCTGCCCCACCTCCCTCCCGCCCCAGGCCGTCAGTATGATGGGCGAGGCTGCAGGTGGGCAAGCGGAGGAGCAAGCCGCCACTCCAAGCTGGCCCCTGGTGCATCAACTCGACGCTCCAAGCCTGCTCGCAGAGGAGTGGCCAGTTGCTCCACGCTGGCACACGGGAGACCACAGCGTCTAGTGCATCATGGTTGGCCGCGCCATCCGGCACAAACGTTAGCGGACCCGCGACATGCTGGCAGAGCTGGCCAACATGTTTGCGGCCATCGCCGACACCGAGGAATAGTAGACCACGGGAGCCGCCGCCGCTCTCAACCCATGAATGCTACGACCACCGCGTCGCCGGCATAGACACCCGGTGTCTTGGTCGGTTTGGCTCAAAACATCATGGACCCCAGCCGTGGTCGGCATTAGAAATTATACCTGCTTCTAGAAGTTATTCGCGATTAGTCAAAAAATGAGAAAAATATAATTAATTACGCATGGTCTTGACTTGTTGTGCTCGCAATGGTAGTAGGAACTAGAGGTTTTTCTTTATTTATAACTCTCCTCACATTTTTTGGCTTTCAAGTGAATCATGGTTGTGGACATTATCTATGAATGTGCAGATATCTCTGAACATGAATTTGATGTGGAAGTTGAACTTGGAATGTTGGGCTTGCGCGTGAACTATACCTTGTCCAATGCTTCGTCTGTTATTGTTTGGAAAGTAATTGATGTTATTACATGACCCAAAAAAATTTATTTTGTGCCACATCAGTAGATGCACGGACATCACAACAGGCATGCTGATTGGATAAACATTTGAACCTAGCTATTATGAAGGAAAATTTGTATTGACAACAGTTTTAGATAGCAGGAGATGCCTAGCCTACTCTGCCTCTGCTAGCTTGTTTCTAGCTTCTTCCATCTCTTCTTTGGCTTGGGTGAAGAGAGCATCTGATTTCTCTTTTCGCTTCTTCAGGAACTCAGCTACATTCTCAAGAGCTGCTGCATGCTTTCTTTCAGCCTTTACTAGAGCCACAAGGACACGAACAGTTGACGACTCCACCTGGCTTGTGTGTAATCCAGCATCATCTGGAATTTGCACCTTGTGTCTAATCCAGCATCATTAGGGAACTGGCACCTTGTGTGTAATCCAGCCTCATTTTGGAAACATGATCTCGAGGTTGACATACTTCCCTCCTCTCAGGAACTGCATCCTGACATGAAGTTACTTCTTTTTTAGATCAATACTCAGAGCAACCCAGATCCATTTAGTAGAAGCCAGATAAATAGGACTCGGAGAAGTGAATTCAAAAGGAAAAATATAAAAACAGACTACAAGGTGAGAACACTCACTTCCTACATCAAGCTAAAAGCGAAAGCACTAGGACGATTAAGACTCTTCTTATTATACATCGAAGAACACGAGGCTAGGAGAAACAGAAACTACAACATATACACATCGAAGAACACGAGGCTAAATGAAAGTATTTGAATGGGTGTTACTTACCAAAGCTCATTTTACAGGTTCGGTGCAGCTCCTCTTTAACTTTCCACGCTCCTTGAAGATGTCCCCAATATCCCGTGTTTGGTCTTCATTGCTCCTCTGCATGTTCGCACTCATGGTTTTAAAATCTCAACATGGCAAGAAAAATATACTAGTAATACTCACGCATCTTGTGGGTAACATTAAAGCACTCGTCTGCCATGTTAGAGCATCTCCAACAGAAGCGCAACGCGCGGCGCTTTAAAAAAGCGTTTACAGTGCTGAGATCGAGAAGTAGAGATAGAGAGTAGAGACTAGAGAGTAGAGACATAGATAGTCTCAGCATAGATATAGCATAGATAGATAAAAAATAGATAGTTCAGCTACTCCTCATCGTCCGACTCCTCCTCGGTGATGTCCTCCTCCGACGTCTCAATGTAGGCATGAAGATACCGATCGTCGTCGGATTCCCAGGGCGACGCTGCTCCTAGCCTCATGTTGAATTGAGCATCAGCTTTTCGCGTACGCTTGTCCTCGCGATAGGCGGCTTGCTCCGCCCTCCTTTGCGCGTAGAACTCGCGCTCGTTGATGATGTCCTGCGAGAAGCGTTGGCGCCACATCACCATGGCTTCCTTGTCCATCTAGGAGATGCCGAGATGGTGCTCCCGCCTCTGGTTCTCGCGACGATCCTCGTCGATGATAAGCCGCGGCAGAGGCGCGAGCTCCTGCGCCTGCTCCCACGTCAACATGTTGGTGAAGTTCAATGTTCTATGAGGCCACCGGAGTCGCCACGCCGCCGCGTCGTACGTGCAGGCGGCCTCGTTGGCGGTGTCAAAATTGCCGAGGCCGAGGCACATCCCGCGGAACCGGATCTCGGCGGAGAAGTCGCCGGAGGGGCACGCGCGGATGCCGTAGTATCCCCAAGTTTCCCGGCGACGCGGCGGCATGGTGGCACGGTGGCGGCAAGGTGAGAAAGAGCGGGGAGAGAGTGGTGGCGAGGCGCAGAGCGGGGAGAGAGCGGTGGCGAGGCGCAGAGCGGGGAGAGAGTGGTGGCGAGGCGCAGAGCGGGGAGAGAGCGGTGGCGAGGCACAGAGCGGGGAGAGAGCGGTGGCAAGGCACATAGCGGTGGGAGGGCGTTGGATTTTATAAAGCGCGCCGGACGCCGCGCGCCAAAACTAGCGCGCGCCCGGCCGCTTTTTCTCACGCGCGCGATTCTTTCCCGACGTCCCTGCTATCTCTACTCTCTTCTCTACTGTTATATTTATTATATATTTAATATCTATCTCTACTCTCTTCTCTCCTATTATATTTATTTTATATTTAATATTTATCTCTACTTCTCTACTTCTCTACTCTTTTTTTCTACTTTTTTCTTTTAAAAAACAGAGTTGGTGATGATGGTGTGCCTGCCATCCTGCAATATAGGCCGTCTGATTTATATCCGATGGATAGGAAGGAAACTATGGCAATTTTGCAGAAAGATACCCACACCCCTCTCCAGATTTGCAAATAAGGCCTTCCCTCGTTCATCCTTTTCTCTTACAAGATAAACTACTCATACAAATGTCTCTTCATGTTCCGTGCAATGCACGGGCATCTTGCTAGTTCTAAAAAACTTTCCATCATTTGCCACACTACTGGTTGTAGTTGAAGAACCTACCCAAGCACAGCGCGATACAGGAGCGACACACAATTACAAGCTGATATTCTGTTGGACAATGGAGGCTATAACCAATTACTTTTACGGGAACAATAGCAACCAGGAAATTTGAAGGGTAGGTATGAATAGAATTGGAACTGCACGTGTACTACTAAGTGATTCAATACACACATTACCAATCGAGGAGGAGAACGATGGTCGCGGCGGCCTCTGTGCATCATGGTCGGCAACGGGAGTCAGTTCATTGTCCACGACGGTGGTGCTTCTGCGCTTGGCGTCGGCTTCCGGGAAGTAGATCCGAGACCGTGCAAGACGGTGCCGGGAAGAGGCTCCGTGTACTACGACGACGGTGGACCGGCTCTAGTGTGGCATACGAGGTTGTCGATGAGGCAGATGCGCTGCGGTGGACGAGTGTGTCGATGGAGAAGGGGAGGAGCACGAAGGCTGCGGTGCCGTGGAGAAGTCTATTTTGGTGTGGGGATAGAAAATGGGGAGTATCCAGGTGTACTACTCTGGGTGCCGGGGTGGGGTTGGCTGGGTAGGGTGTACCTGAAGTTACGAAAATAGGCCCCTACCAATTATAATCCATAGACCTGTTCCGAAGGTTATGATGGTAACTTCGCACAGCTCGAATCAAGGTCGCGGGAGATTTTCCCGCCGACCTCAAAATTTTGTGACACTGAACTCCCCGTGTGGCGTGTTGGGTGATTGGGCTAAGCAACTAGCGAGTAGTACTAGTAACTACTAGTACTCCCTTCGATTTTATTAACTGCATATTAGGTTTGACCGAAGTCAAACTTCCTAAAGTTTGACCAAGTTTAAAGGAAAATATAAACATTTGCCATAACAAATATGTATGATGTGAAAGTACACTCAATAATGAATCTAATGGTATTTATTTGTTATGTATATGTTACTTTCTTGTTATAAACTTTCTGAGAGTTTACAAAACTTGACTTTGACCAATGCTAATACGCGGACTTAAATAAAAATGGAGGGAGTACACATTTGTTTTCTTAGTTTGTAGTGAATTAATCATTTGTTGTAATTGTGAAATAAATATATTAGGCTACTGACTTCGAATGTAATGGTCTATACAATTCAATAGTTACAATCATTGTTGAATTCCAAGATGTATACGAGGTCTATAGTACTTCACAATATGCTCAAACTCACATAATCCCAATCGAATGAGAATTGAAATGCATTTCATAGTTATTACTTTGTAGGATGCAACAAAACCAACCATAACTCTACATCATCCATTATAAAAGCAACATTTTGAACACATCCCAATGTGTGAATGAAACGTGTAGAGAGAGCTTGCGAAGATGGAGCAGATAGGGTGGTAAAGATTGTGTGTATGTGGACAAGAGAGTAGGAGACAAACCTAACGAGAGAGAGAGAGAGAGAGAGAGAGAAAGAGAGAGGAAGAAGTTAGGTCTGTGAGATAGATGGAGACATGTAATATACGTGAGATGTGTGTGCATCCGGATTATGTAGACGTGGAAGGAGAAGAGACAACAGGTTTGATGAGAGAGCTGGAAAAACATGGACGAGAGGGGAAGGATCTCGTGGGTTGAGGGATTGATAATTTTGTGTGGGAGAGAGAGGGATTGGTATTTTTGTGCGGGAGAGAGGGGGGAGGAGTCAGTCAGCCGTCGTCACATCATCCTGCTTCCAAATGGCCCCGCATTCTCTAGTGCAGTGTGGTCGCCGTCTTCGATCTCCTCGATGCCCTCTTTGAAGGTTGAGGTGTTGTGCATGCTGGGGTGCAGAGAAGCACAAGCGAGAGTGGTCGCCATATAGCCTTGGATGGGGATGAATTGTGTGCTCGGGGGAGGGGGAGTGTGTGTGCGGGTGTGTGTGTGTGTGTGTGTGTCAGCTGGTATTGAGAGAAATCAAACCTATGGAGAGAAATGTCTGTGTATGTGACGAAAAGCTACATGCTAAATAGGGTTTTCACAAAGAGATTGGGCGTGCGAGATAGAGAGCGATTTGCGAGCCTTGAGGTGGGCAGGGGCCGGCTCAGGGTGTCAAAATGTGTGCGTTGATGCATGTGTTACATGCGATCGTGCGAGGGACGGACGAATCGAGAGAGATGGTTGTTGTGTTACGGATGCTCCTCTCTCTCTCTCTCACACACACACACACACAAGTACAAATAGAAGATCGTTCTCTCATGTATACACAACGTATCGGCATCTGTCTATGTCTCACTCATGGATGATCATTTGCACATTCACACCTCTCTATGTTTCTATCACATGCACACCGTCTCCACATTGCCCTTCCGCCACAACACACATATGGACA
Source organism: Triticum aestivum (assembly GCF_018294505.1). Lineage (NCBI taxonomy): Eukaryota > Viridiplantae > Streptophyta > Magnoliopsida > Poales > Poaceae > Triticum > Triticum aestivum. The sequence goes on from NC_057805.1 coordinate 238,392,429, forward strand.
CATACACACGTTCTCTCTAAGTCACACACACAAAATCAGTATTAAAAAAACTAGGGCGCACATAAAACGTCCAAATCCAAATAAACACAAACTGGAGCTAAATTCCAATATATGGAAATATTGTAGCGTCAAGAACTTTTCCAGGAAGAAAAGTTGAGTAATATTCGGGGATTGTTTTCACACACAAAAAAAGGTTCGGTGGATGTCCTTCGAGCGTGACACGGTGATGCACCGTTCGATCGACCGCGCGGCCGCGGTTGACGCGCTTGCACAGGATTCCGTATCGTGGCTGTGGTAACTAATATAAGCGCTGCCTCAGTCTAATGTTTACGTGTGCTACTACGGTTTTCTTTTAAGTTTGACCAACCATATATAAAACCAAACTAAGCTCCCATACGCGCACTCATCAATATACCGCCGCCGTCGTTGCGCATGCCGGCGCCCGCCTGCTCCGGCCAACCATTTCTCGCACATCACCGCCGTGTCGCAGCCATGCCTGTACCATGAAGCCGAAGGCTCGCCCGCTCACGTCGTCTGCAGTCCCTCCTCGTGATGCCGCCGCGCTGCCAAGCACGCGAGCAGCTGGTGGAGCCGCGTCTATGCACACAGCGTACGAAGAGGAGGACGAGCGCGTGCTCCAGCACGCCGGCGAGGAGGAACTAGCTGTCATTGTCGTCTCCGCCCGCGGAGGAGGCGCGCATGGTGGCTGTCGCGGCGGAAGCCGGTCGCGCCCGCGCCGAGCCCGCAAACCAGGTGCGGATGCGGAATCTACCTCGAGACCTTGAATGCCACGTGGATTCTGCAATCTGAAGGAGCAATTTGGGTCAGTCGACTCTTGTGATCCATTGGATGCAACATGGATGGCTAGAAGGGCTTCTTCAACCTCCGAAATTGATGCACTGTTCATCTTCTCAGCCCGCCACACGCCTAACGCCTGCCGCCGCCGCCCCGCCCTCCCCTGAACCGCCTGCCACCGCCATGCTCCCCCCACCCCCGCCATCCGTTTAACCCCGGGCACGATCCATTTTTTCCGGCGAACTGCATTCCACACCCAACACTCATAAGATAGATCATGGGCACCCTGCCACCCTAATATAGATACTGGGGTAGCTTCTCTGCCGTCTTCTTCCTTCGCTCGTCGAACTTCTTTCACAAATCGACTGACCCAAATTATACTACCAGTACGAACGTATCAAGTACAATAGGAACACGAAGATACGAGTAGTAGTACCAACTGCAAGAAGAACAGTAGTAAGACATAGTACTAGTACTACTATACGTACTAAAGAGTTCAAATAATGAGAAAGAACATAAAGTTCAAATAACGAGAAAGAACATAAACATAGTTTTGCTAGGGGCTCAGCACAACACACCCCTGAAATAAAACTAAGCAACTAGTCTGCTTGACACTGTAGTAGAACCAGCATGAGCGACGGCACTGCCACCTTACTCGGAGTTAGAGTCCACGTCCTCGTCCCTCTTCCTCTTCATCTTCGCCACCGCTTCTTTGCTTGAACCGGACACTGGGCTCTGCTTCTTCATCCAACCCTTGTAGATATTTAAACAAAGGTAGGCATCCATTGCTGCGTACATGATGTGATCTTCGTCTATTGTCTTCGACTCCCATGCATGATGAAACTCGTGGTGAGGTTTCTTCAGTTTAGCGTACGAAGGATCAATCACGGCTGCTGCCAGGGTCATCATTGAAGGCTGAGAGGAGGACACCAGGCTTGCCTTCTGGAGATCGAAGGGCTAGCCTAAAACAAGGCCTATCCGACCCAGGACATTCCTGTCGTTCCTAAAGTCTACATTAACGAATTTCACTCTTTCGTCCTTGAGGAAGTTCTTAAAATCCTGGCACTCAATGTTGGCATGGCATATGTGGTAGATCAAGCACACCCTATGTACGCAAACCTGGATTAGGGCGGGCTTCTTCTTCTCTGCCTCCTTTAGAATCTTCTCGCTTTCCAGGACTGTGGTGTACTCAACATCTAGCCCAGCGACCCACTCATCCTTTGAACTGTTGAACATGTGCAGGAAGCGAGCAAGGCATGCTTTCACCGTCGCGGATCCATGGGTGTGGATGATGATGAACTCATCGCCGGTGATGGCTCTAACTTGGTACTCAGCAGCGACCATGGAGATTTGGGAGGCCATGGATTTTGGTGGAGGGTTAGGAGAAGTTGAACTAGTGTAATGTGAAAGGACGGGACGACTGGGAGCGAACTATTGTAAGGTAGAAGACGAGGACGAGTAGGGCGTGTGACTGGTGTGGGGTTGTTGGCTTGCCCGGTGGATAAACGGATGCAAGCCCCCAAAAATTTCTCGAGTACTATGCGGGACCCACTAGATGTCATGTCTACTAGACCCATATCGTAGGCCTGACGGTATAGCTCCTGCCTGTTCGCACGCCATGCCGGCACATGGATGTAACTTCACTTAATTCCCTCAACCGTCGCGCTTCCCACGACCTTCTCCTCCCTCGCGCGGTCGCGCCCTTTGAGACTTCGACCGGCTATAAATGAGCATTTTTTTGCCTACTCCGCATGCATGATACTCCCTCTAGTCCTTTTTACTTCCATCAACCATTTGCAAAGTTTTTGACCAAATTTATACTAAAAATAACAATATCTACACGAGTATAAAAACTACGTTTTATAATGAGTATAAAAATATTGATTTGACATTGTGAATGTTGATGCACATTTTTCTATAAGTTTGTTCAAAGTAGAGGTACATTGACTTCAGACAAAGCTTAAATGCACAATGCAGAGTAGTTCCTCCATCCAGGTGCGTGCCATGTCCTATCTAGTCATCACAACAAGGTTAGCTATTAGAGTACCACTACCTCCTTTCTAGTTTAAAGGGCTCGATACAAAAATTTCACCTACTTTTACCAAGATAGAGGCGGTGGAATAGTTTTTGTAGTGGTTTCTAGAGTCTGGACACCATCTTCAGGAACCTTTGCCGGCGGCGGCAAGAATGCAAGGAGATGAACCAGAAAGGAAATGAGGCTGGAATGAGTAGTTCCGTATTTTATACAGTGGCAGAGGTGGGTAAATATCTCCTATACAGTACCTTAGATGGCAAGTCATGTCTCTATGCACACACATCTCAGCTGTTGGTTCCAAGTAGATCGAACGGCTCATGTTGTCCAGAGGCAGACATACCATCACCACCAACTGTGATTTTTATAGGAGTGGTCATGCTATGCATGTGGTGTAATTAATGCATCAGTTTACACAAATTTTTGAGAAAAACGGGAGTACTAATTAAGTACTTTTGCAAACTATGGAATTAATTCCACCATTCATCATCTACCTTGGTTGAAGAGATTTTCAAATTAAGCAGCATAAACCGAAAAGGAGAGAGTACCACATTACCACCACTATGGCCAGCCTTAATCATCGCATGCAATAATTTAGTGCGCCTTGAAATCTGAACGCCTGCTTGACTATCTTTCTCCCTCCGGCAGTCCCACCACACCACCCCGTGTGGAAAAAATCTGCATGCATGACTCGCCTCCCCCGCGCTCGTTCAATCCATTGTGACCAGCAATATTTCCACCCCTTCCTCACTCGTAATTTACTCCAACAAATATGCCCACGTAGCTGCTTCAGTTACTTAACTGTAGGTGCATTGGGTCACTGACATGTGGGCCCAACAGGCATCTGGCCCACATGTCAGTGACACAACTAGACCTGCAGTTAAGTCAGTGAAGCTCAGTCCATATATTACGTAGGTGTGCCATTGCTCGCTATAAATACTGCACATCCCACATCATTCGGAAGAACGCTCACGTTCATCGCTATCTCCTCCCCCTCTCTCTCACGTCGACCACCATGGCATCCCCCCTCCCAAGCCCTAGGCGCCCCTCGCTGCACCGCGCGGACGATCACGCATCGCCGTTCCGTTCCTCGCCGCCACTAGTCGAGGAGGACGCGTCGCCATTCCGTTCCTCGCCGCCACTAGTCGTGGAGGACGCGTCGGCGTTCCGCTCCTCACCGCGACGCGTCGAGGTGGACGCGTCGGCGTTCCCAATCTCTCCAGCACGCGCGTCGGAGGACGCATCGGCTCCCCGCTACAAGGAGAACGCCACGGCGCCCGCCGAGCCCCCCAGCCTTGAGGAGCTTTGGAAATAAATGGATGTCGCCTTGTGGGAGGCTTTGCCTCTAGCAGAGCGTGCCAAAATAGAGGCGGAGAACAAGGCCGAGGAAGAGAAGCGCGCCGCGGGGCAAGCTGCCTGGCAGGCCTATGTTGCATCCGAGAGAGTCAGGCAATTGGATCTTGGGCAAAAGGCTCATGCGAGGGTCGTGAGGGTGGCGGAGGACGCCCGTGCCAAAGCCCTGAGTGCAGTCGGGCCCAAGCGCCTCATCTACGCTTGGCGATACGTGGACCGGGTGCACACTTCCAGCGAGGAGGAGTACCTGTTGGCGCCGGATCACCACACCGCTGAGATCGCACTCGCCCGCCGGCAAGCCGCCAATCAGCACCTCGCGTGTTGCGAGGCTGAGGAAGAGGCGTTGTGTTGGCGCGCTGGGAAACGGCCGCGCACCAGGGCACTCGTGGCGCGCTGCAGGAGCTCCTGTGAGCGTCGTGGCTTTTATTAGGAATATAATTTAGTTTTGTAAGGCGATCTCATTAGTTTTGGGACGCAAATGATAAATCCCGAATGTTTGGGAATTATTAGCGTGTTTAATTAGGTATGTCAAAGGAAAAGTTTGGAAAACTTGTGTATCCATACGCATTTTGTAAGTACGTGCATATGTCACATGCACTAACATTTTATGAGTTAAATCTTTGGTCAAAATTTAGCACAAATTACAATGGCGACGGATAAACCAGGACGGAGGTACTAGTAGTTTAGAAGCCCAAATAAATGAGTGAGGCGCCTTAATGTTACTCTCCACTGTGACTAGTCTTATGGGAAAAGCTGGGGAAGAGACGGCTTATTTTTTTTCTCGCCAAAAGAACTGGCCCTAGGAGTAGTAGCTAGGGATACTAGGGATCGATTGTGCGAGATGAACCGAAGAAAGTAAATGCAGAGCGATGAAATGCAAAAAAGACGGAGGGATGTGATGGTTGCTTGTTTGTTTATTTTAGCAGTCCACTTATTACTGGAGAGTGGTTGGGTTTTGTGATATGATTGCTTTACTGGCGCGCCACGAGCTGGGTGAGACTCGCGTGCAGCGCCGCCCTCTACACTAGTACTACATCGGTCATGGTTTATTTGTCCCCCATTGAATTTGACAGAAGATTTAACTGACAAAATGTTAGTGCATGTCCACAAAAACTATATCGTTGGATTCGTATTTGAACAAGGCCGAGGAAGAGAAGCGCGCCGCGGGGCAAGCTACTTGGCAGGCCTATGTTGCGTCCGAGAGAGTCAGGCAATTGGATCTTGGGCAGAAGGCTCGTGCGAGGGTCGTGAGGGTGGCGGAGGACGCCCGTGCCAAAGCCCTGAGTGCAGTCGGGCCCAAGCGCCTCATCTACGCTTGGCGATACGTGGACCGGGTGCACACTTCCAGCGAGGAGGAGTACCTGTTGGCACCGGATCACCACACCGGTGAGATCGCACTCGCCAGCTGGCAAGCCGCCAATCAGTACCTCGCGAGTTGCGAGGCTGAGGAAGAGGCGTTGTGTTGCCGCGCTGGGAAACGGCCGCGCACCAGGGCACTCGTGGCGCGCCGCAAGAGCTCCTGTGAGTGTCGTGGCTTTTATTAGGAATATAATGTAGTTTTGTAAGGCGATCTCATTTGTTTTGGGACGCAAATGATAAATCCCGAACGTTCGGGAATTATTAGCGTCTTTAATTAGGTATGTAAAAGGAAAAGTTTGGAAACCTTGTGTATCCGTACGCATTTTGTAAGTACGTGCATATGTCACATGCACTAACATTTTATCAGTTAAATCTTTGGTCAAAATTTAGCATAAATTACAATGGCGATGGATAAACCAGGACGAAGGTACTAGTAGTTTAGAAGCCCAAATAAATGAGTGAGGCGCCTTAATGTTACTCTCCACTGGGACTAGTCTTATGGGAAAAGTTGGGGAAGAGACGGCTTATTTTTTAAGCCGCCAAAAGAACTGGTCCTAGGAGTAGTAGCTAGGGATACTAGGGATCAATTGTGCGAGATGAACCGAAGAAAGTAAATTCAGAGAGATGAAATGCAAAAAGACGGAGGGATGTGATGGTTGCTTGTCTATTTATTTTAACAGTCCACTTATTACTGGGAGTGGTTGGGTTCTGTGATATGATTGCTTTACTGCCGCGCCACGAGCGGGGTGAGACTCGCGTGCAGCGCCGCCCTCTACACTAGTACTACATCGGTCATGGTTTATTTGTCCCCCATTGAATTTGACAGAAGATTTAACTGACAAAATATTAGTGCATGTCCACAAAAACTATATCGTTGGATTCGTATTTGAACATAGTTTTCAATGATATAATTTTAGGTGACATGCATCAGCATTTATCATACTATATATAATGTTAGTTCAATTTTTGGTCGTACTAATCTATAGTAAGGTGCCCGTGCGTTGCACGGAACAGTGAAATGCATTGATTGGGGAGTTGTTTATTTTGACAAAGGATGTGGGGGTCATCTCATGTGTAATGGGTATCGATAGGTTTCTTCGGATATTATTTCATCTCTAGAGCTCACAAACATCTGGGTGAAATAGATAAAACAATATCTTTTGCAAACAAAAGCGTTCAACTGTTCAACCTGCATCCAAAACTATTAAGTATTAGTTTTTGAGTATCGATTGATATACATGTTGGCTACACATGACATGGCACTTTCATATAGTCAATATTTGGCTATACTATTAATTATTAACCATGCCCTTATACACCTAGACGGAGGGATTAAATCAGGATGACTTGGAAGGGGGCAGAGAAGATGTAAGAAATGGTTCATCATAAGTCTTTCACCAGTACTGTAGTAAAAATTTCATACATGGAAGATTCTAGACTAAACCATAAATGGATACACTTTTATTCATGCGCGATACTCCAATAGAGAAAGATCATGCATGGAAGTCTCCACATGCTTAGAAAGCGGGTTACATTGAGCGAAGACTAATGATCAACATTTAACTTGGTAATGCATATGTCCAGGTGAACCTCCTTGGAGTCCCCGTGCACATTGTTGGGGGTCAAATCATACCATGCGTCTTCCATGTCCACATCGGCGGGAAGGTCCCAGCTCGGCACAGTCCTAGTCAACTTGACGTAGCCAGTGTCGCCGCCCATGTACCTCCGAGGGGTAGTAACAGTGAGCACACACCCGTACATCGGCCTCGTGTCAGTGTCAGCGTCAGCGGTGTCACCCCTGACGCACACTACAGAGATGGGGCGGCGGCCTGCGCGGCCCTTGCCGGTGCCAACGATCAAGAGGAAGACGCTGCCGTCCTCCTCCGAGACTAGCAGGCGGTGGTGATCCTCTAGCGACTCCGGCACGGTGAACGGGTAGCACGTCTCGTACTTGATGTTCTCCGCCAAGGGCCAGTAGTGATAGACACACGGCTGCGTGAGGTGATGCACGAGGTCCACCGGCGAGCCCCAAAACGGCATCGGGCTCTCATAGCAGTAGACGAAGGGCTCCTTGGAGGCATCGACCAGGCCGTCCATGAAACGGGAGTGGCTGTAGGGGATGGTGTGCCAGTTGAATATATGAGCAAGTTACTACGAGATTTAGTCTGAATAAGCACAAAATAAATCATGACGGCTATAATAGAGATTAAACGAATCATGTGGACTAGCATAATAGATGAACAGATCGAATCTAGGACAAAGACTAGAAACATGAATTCTACCACGATTTCGAAGAGGAAGGACAGAAACACATACCGGTCAACGGGAGCAGCACTGTTGGCATTGAGGTTGTCGCCCATGTCGTTGAGGAAGAGGTTACCGAGGTCGGGGAAGAAGTCGTCGTCGGTGAAGTCGTCGCTGCCAGCAGTCGCGAGAGTGCGCTCCCCAAATTTCAACAGCGCCCGCTGAATGAGCGCAGTTGGGAGTGGCTGTAGGGGATGTTGCAGCCGCCGAATGGAGCGCAGGAGTAGCACACGAAGCAGTAGATGGTGCTCGTCCCTAGTCTCTATCTCTACTCTTATCTCTATCTCTACTACTCTTCTTTCTTTTTTATAATATAGTAGTAGCTGTCAAATTGAATAGTACTGCGCCGCCCGCTGCATGCCCGGTTGAACACGCCTCCTCGCCTCCATCAAACCCCTCCACTAAACCCGCATGCAAACCGAGAAACCTACTCCGGCCCGAGGGAGGAAATTTGCCGATTGCCGTTGGAGAATAATAGTCACGTCCAATCAATTTGAGTTAATTGAGTGTATGATTCTCCCTCTATAACAAGTTAATTGCATCCTTAATCTTGTATTCTAAGTACTCTGTAGATTCCACTGTCAGTACAGTGTACATTACTTGCAGGCTGGCTACAAGTTCGTACAGAAAGTTAGAAAGAAACAAATCCGGCCCGGAGTAGTACACCAGGTGTTCGTTGCGGATGATTCAAGAGATAAACCTTTATAGCAATGAGCCCATCCGTTGCAACTGATCCAACGTAGAATGATACGTATACACAAATTTGAAAGAAAACAGTTTAGTTTTGATATACATATCACTAAAAATACCATATGTTTCACTCCAAATATATTCTTTGGGCTGTTTTGGTGAGGTAAGGGAGGAATGTGGTTGGTTTCAAGATACTAAGGGATTTTGTGTAAACTGGAGGCAAAGAAGTGGGAATTGTTGCAAAAGGCCACAACTTACATCACAGCCGTTAGATGCAGATCTAATGGTCAGAAATGGCGGATGGCAGACACACCATCATCGCCAACTGAGTCTTTTATAGGAGTACTACCAAGATTCCCGTGCGTTGCACGAAACATCAAGATTATTTATATGAGTAGTTTATCTTGTGGGAGATAAGGATGAATGAGGGAAGAACTTATCTGCAAATGTGATGAGGGGTGCGGGTATCTTTCTGCAAAATTGCCATAGTTTCCTTCCTATCCGTCAGATATAGATCGGACGGCCTATATTGCAGGATGGCAGGCACACCATCATCACCAACTCTGTTTTTTATAAGAGTAGAGATAAGTATAAGTAATACTAGCAAGAGGCCCATGCGTTGCATGGAACATCAAGATGCATTTATACGAGCTGTTTATCTCGTGGGAGACGAAGATGAACGAGGGAAGTCCTTATCTGCAAATGTGGAGAGGGGTGCGGGTATCTTTTTGCAAAATTGTCATAGTTTGCTTTCTATCCGTCAGATATAGATCAGACGGTCCATATTGCAGGATGGCAGGCACACCATCATCACCAACTCGGTTTTTTATAAGAGTAGAGATAGGAGTAGGAGTAGAGAAAAAACCGAGTTGGTGATGATGGTGTGCCTGCCATCTTATAGTATAGACCGTCCGATCTATATCTGACGGATAGAAAGCAAACTATGACAATTTTACAAAAGATACCCGCACCTCTCTCCACATTTACAGATAAGGCCTTGCCTCGTTCATCCTTATCTCCCACAACCTCATTGCCGAGCAATTAAAAAAGGAAGTCTCTGGAACAATCTGGCATGGTGGCCGCTGCCGGCGCCGTCCATCCCCATGCCTCCGCCCAGTCCGACCACCAGTCACCACCACGCCCCACTCCTCCTCACCTTATCTATCATCTTTCTCGAGATATCATTTTTTCGATGAAATGGTCGAGATACCATGTTTCCGATAAAATTCTCGAGATATCATTAGTTTTTACACATGGGATTACTCCTGCATGGGTCAATCACAACAGGTGTTTTGTAAAAAATGCATCTTGATGTTCCGTGCAATGCACGTGCATCTTGCTAGTTTTTTTTGCATATAATTCCAAACACCACGTAGACACGGTCTTTGACCATTTTACAACTATGTTAGTATCATTGTTAGTGGTCAGCCGGTGCAAGTTATAGCCCCGGGTGTTTTAACCTTTTTTTAGTAATGATATCTGGCGATTGTTCGCCACGAGCTCAATCATGGCGAATCCCACGTAACCGTCAGATTTCCATCCGACGGTGGCCTGTTTTTAAGCCATAGTATTTGACAAAACCGCCACCCTTACACACGTACTGTAACTGCGTCGCGGGCGTTTGCAACTGCCATGTCTGCCAGCGAACGTTTGCTGGGGATTGGAGTTAGCACCGATGGCGGTTCGTAGTCGTTCCACGCTCGGGCATTGAAGTTTGTAACTATTTTAGATTAGAATATACTAATCCTCCGGTGCTAGTAGTAGAGCAGAGTCCTACTCCACTACTACTCTAGTCAAGCAAGTTAGGGCATAGTAGTAGGTACTGTAGGGAGTACCAGTACTGTGATCACTCAAGCAAGTTGTCTGGCATCGATATGACCCTACGCTGCTGGTATGTGTCTCGTAAGTCAAGCGGCGTGCTGTAGTCATCATCACCTGTCCACTTCCCGCAGCACATATTCGCTTCTCCATCCTTGTCCGCACATAATCGTCCAATCTTCCATCCCCGCTAAGGCGCCTCCCCCCTCTTCCGAAACCCAAGCACTAACAATGGCAGAACCGAGCAGCGTCCGCCGAAAGAGTGGCTGGAATTCGCTCCCCACAGAGGTAATCAAGCTCATTGTTTCGCGTGTGGACAATCTCAGTACCATGCCGCTCGCCGCGTGCTCGTCGGGGCTGTACCGTTTACTCAAAGCCCTCAGGCCGGAGCTTTTTAAGCCAGCTCCTTGCTTGCTGATGCCGCCTGATCTTCAGAAACGGCGTGTCACGCAGCATAACGATCGTAGGGTGGCGAGCATCAACCCTCTTGACTGCGATCCGATCCCCGTCACCCTCAACTACATTAACGGTATGTACTGGGTCGGCATGAACACGTCTTGGATGGTGCTCATCGACGGTGGCGGCAGCTGGATGCTCGTGGAGGTCTACACCAGGCGATTGATCCCCCTTCCTTCGATTAACACTGCACTGCTTTGGCACCGCGGCCCAAAATACTCGGAATCTTACAGTAGCCAACATGATACCAAGTTTGATTTGCTCAAGGTTGTAATCTGCCAAGTGCCCACAAGATCTGCGAATTATAAAGACTTCAGGCTAATTGCATTCTTCAACTGCGGTCTCGCCTATCTGACAGGTCACTGCGGTAAGTGGATAAATCTGCACGTCCTCCATGGTTCTCTGATGCCATTGAACACAAGGGCTTCATTTACGCTGTCGACTCCTTCTATGGCTGGACGTATTGCTGGCCTACTCCAGTCATCGCTACAAACGGCTGTTACAACAATATGATACTTTCCTATGATATCATGATGGCTTGCTTATATTACTGTCAACATTTACTGAAAAAATATTCATGCTCATAACATGTTGTTCTTAAGATTGACTACATTAAGAGCTCTTTTTTATTTCACTCCAACTTGATATGATGTTGTAGGCCTCCTAGTGTCCCTACCCTTCCAATCCCAGAACCTTTCAAAGAAAAGCGGCATGGCAGTTGCAGGTGGTTCCTTGCTCGATCAGACGACGGCGAACGATTGATGATCGTTCGCACATACCGGACATATTGTTTCACGGAATACAATCACAGTCACTGCAAGGTATTTGAGCAGGATCCCAGCTTCTCTGGGCCTTCAAGAATTTTTTACTGGAGGCTGGTACATAGCCTTGGTACACGCTCTCTGTTTCTCGAACTGAATTGTCCGATTAACCAGGAGATAACCGACGGCAATGATCATGATGGCAGCACGGTTTCGTTCATCAGGCAAAACTGTGTGTACACAGCGTACCATGCGTCTCTGCATGCACCATACCCTGATATGTGCCGCCACGCTCTGCAGCCCAAAGTAGGAGAGAGGGTCGCAAGTATCAGACTTCGACCTGCTGGCTGGAGTTTCCCCCGTCAGGCACCCATCTGGTTCAAGCCGTCAGCCAATCTCCACAGCTTAATAAATAGTAACGTCTAACTGAGCCAGTTAGTTAGATGCGTACTCTTGGTGTAGTAGGATCTTTATTTAGTTTGATGCATACACTTGTTCTTTTTGGTAGCCCTTTTGTAATGATGGCTGATGTTTGGTTTGGAAGAGAGAGCTGCGTCTTTACTCTTCTGGCCTGCTTACTGCTTCTGTTGCACCCCCAGCCCTGGTTGCTCCTGCTGCTGTTTTCAATGTACAATCAGTAGTATATTTCGTCTGTTGGTTGAATAAATGTGTTGTTAGAACGACAAACACAATGTTTTGGAAGTCGTTGCACGGTCCGATCCTTTAGTGCCCCGTACCGTACGTAGCGCATACTATTTTTCGTACGGAACACATTTTCCACTTGTTGATAACATGCAGCCCACTGATGAAGGCCCAATAGAGGAGCCCATAATTAACTGGAAGGGAGGCTCTCACTTGAATCCGGCCCAGGTACATGCTCATGGTCCCCTAAACATAAATAAGTAAATAAATAAATAAAGCTAAATGCTCATGCACCAGTTCTTTAAATTCACGATTTAACAGGAGGATATTATTTCCTATGATAGTGTCGTTACATTCAGTCGATATAATTCTTAGGCAAAGATAGCGACCAGTCTTCTTTCTCCCACCATTTTCTTCCTGCAACCAGCGGACCCATGCAAATCGTAGTCAACGTCGTAAATAGTTCCGGTCCATTTTTATTTTTCAATAAGAATGTCCAACCCAGCCCAGCACATTGGCGACAACACTTTATCCTCCGCCTTGGTGCGCTCGCCGCGGCGCCGCCGTCCGGCCCTGTCAACATAGTGAATCAGGACAACATTGTAGATGTGAGTATGACAGTACGGACCCACGAGGTCCACTCCCAAACACAAGCAAAGCGCCTCTTTTACTACTTAGAAGCACCCATCGTTTTTTACTCTAATCCACCCTGCTGATATCTGGGACCCACATCATTTTCAACGTATAGTCAATTAACGACAGAATTGCACAATTTTTTTTGAGGATTTGTTCGGAGGAGCAGGCTATAAACTGGGTTGTGCGGTCTCCGTGGCCCGTCTAACAACATGACCAGCCCAGCAGTTTTTTCTTTGGGAAAATAGGTAGGCCACTATTTCTTTTTGAAGAATACCCAATCTAGGCCTATTTGTTTTCTCCGACTTACTGGGCTGCAAATCTTTCAAGACGAGGAGGGATGCATTCCGGCCTGGCCAAAGAGTTTGGTCAGTATCTGTTAAAAGTAAATGGGAAAATTAGTTTCTTTTTTGTTTTTGTTCTTCACTGATATTTTATATTTCATTGGATTTTAACATGACATAGTACTAATTTATTTTTAAATTTGATTTAGTATGGCTAATAATTTTTGGATTAAGAATATTTTGTTCCCAGAAAAAATTGCGAATTTTCAAAATTTCGCACATTTTTAGTTCAATTTTTAACCCTGGTACTGACCAGAAAATGGGCAGCAATTCTAAAAATGGAAAATGGGCTGCAATAAATTCCATATGAATTAGAAAATGAGTAAAAATTATAAAAATAATAGCAAATGGGTTGTGCATGGCACAAATTTCGAGGCTAACTTGTTTACGCAAGGCTTTGTCAGTCAACACATGTTTCTAACAGCAGTGACTGTTGGATGTCCATCCAACGGCCGAGGTGCTTCTTCAGTCTCTGATCTTCCTGCTCCAGCTGCCTAAACCAGCGCCGGCGGGACTGCCTGCTCCCTCCTCTTGTGGCCCGCTGTCATGCCGTGCAGGCTTCACCGGCCCACCCTACTCCCTCTGCTGGCCTGGCCGCACGCAATCAACTGCCTACTTATTACGCGAAAAAATGATTCCTCCCATTGACATCTGGGTCGCACCGGATCGGAGGCTGACCTCTGGGCCTACTAAGTTGACGCGTACACAGGGCTTTGTCAACTTAGTCAACAAAAGATTCTAGCAGCAGTGACTGTTGGATTTGAATCGAACGGTCCTGCTGTTTCTTCAATCGCTGCTCTTCTTGCACCAGCCGCCCAAACCAGCGCTGGCCAGACCGCCTGCTCCTGCCTCCACTTGCCGGCTATGCTGCCGTTGAGGCCTCACCGCCCCCTACTACTCCCACCGCTGGCCAAGGCCTGTGGCGACGGTAGGCTCACACGAAAGCCGAACCAGTGAACCCTCGTACCCCTCTCCGCGTGGGCTTCCACTGCCGCGTCTTCCCCAGCTTCCCGTCGTCCCCTTCCTAGGCCTCGCCATCATCCACCGCCCTGGTGCTCTCGCCGCGGCGTGGTCAATGTGGTCAAGGAACGACTTCCATCGGAAGAGTACTATACGTGGAGAGGCTGACAGATGGGTCCACGGCCGCAGCAAGGAAGTGCCTCCTTATTACACGAAAAATAATGATTCCCCCACCTGACAACAGGGACCCACCGGATGGGCCACCGTATTTCACAAAAAAAATGTTTCCCCCTGACTGCTGGGACCCACCAGCCACATCTTCGCACGCAAGGAAGTGCCTGACAGTCGGGACGCACCCAGTCAAAGCGTACGTAGCGTTGTCATTCTGGTCGTGACCGTGTACGTACATACTGGTCGATCGGTCTGTCTGCAGGCTGCAGCAATGAACCGTGGTCGTGTAAGGAAAGGCACGTGTGGTAGTAGAGGTGCGCACGTCTCGTAGTAGAGGCGCGCATGTAGCATGTACACATACGTACAGCAGCCAGGGTGCAAGAAAGTAAATACGGCCACATACGTACATACGGGTGGGGTCTTGAACGCCTACTCGCACATACGTATGCCAGGGTTCGTGTACATGGCTGTGGCTGGGTCGGAACGGAGAAACTGCGTCGCCGTCGTGTTCATGGGGAGGCAACGGAATGCGTCGTGTTCATCGGGAGGCAATGGAACGCATGCTGTTCATTGGGAGCCAACCGGCTTGGATGGAATAGCCGATGGAAACGAGGCCCGGCTAACCACATAACGGAGGAAACGGCCTTGTGTTCAACCGGCCACGGTCGAAACGGGATCCTTTCATCGGGAGGGGTCTGGTGTACCGCAAAATGGAGGAAACGGACCTCCTATGGTCGAAACGGGGTCCTGTTGATCGGGAGGGGTGTGGCGTACCGTAAAACGGAGGAAACAGACTTGTGTTGGAGTGCTACGGTCGAAATGGGGGTCCTGTTCATCGGGAGGGGTGTGGCGTACCGTGAAATGGGATACTGTTCATCTCCACCGTCGACCTCCTCCAGCCTCCACGGGCTACTGTTCATCCACCGTCAACCTCCTCCAGCCTCCACCTGCAACTGTTCATCCACGGGCTCCTGTTCATCCGGCCTCCACCACGCGCTCCTCCATCGGCTACTGTTCAACCAGCCGTCTCCATGGGGTCATGTTCAACCACCCCTCCACGGGCTACTATTCATCCAGCCCTCCACCGGCTACTGTTCATCCAGCCCTCCACGGGGTCCTGTTCATCCACCGGCTCGATCGATCGGGGTCCTGTTCATCCACCGGCAACGGCCTCTACTACCACGGGGTCCAGTTCATCCAACCTCCCACCGGGAACTGTTCATCCAAACCCCCCAACAACGCTCACTGTTCATCCAGAGGCAGCATCGATCGGCTTCAGTTAGCAGCAGTAGCGAAGGAATCACACTCGGGTTCAGTTAACAGCAAGGGATCGATCAGGGTTCAGTAACGTAGCTAGTGTAGTTGCTCGAGTTTAGTTAGAGCCTGCAGTGCAATCGCTCGAGTTTAGTTAGAGCGGAACGCCTCGCACACACCCGCGTACGTACGAGAGAAACGTGCATCGCTCGGCCCCAACGACCCACCGTAACCGGGAACTCCCCCGATATTTTCCTCGCCCTCGTTTCTACCACGGTTTTCTCCGTCATGTACGGCCCAAAGAATGTCATGCAGTTGCGTCTCCAGCCCGCCCAAGACAAAAAGCCCATTTTCTGTCATGAGTTTTTGTCATAGAAGTAGGAGCCCACCACATCTATGATGACACCGGGTTTTGTCACAATTATCGTCATAGAATTGTCATAAGCATGACATAATATTTTTTGGTTCGGCCCAAAATGTCACGGATGTGTCTTTTTTTGTAGTGAAAAGAGAGGAAATCAAATATACTTTTGATGTTAGTAAGTGTGACAAGATTTTTGACATGTTGTTGCAAGGGAAGTTAATTAGAATAAAAGAAGGGCATGTGATTCCATCTCAAGAAAAACTGGGTAGAAGAGCTTATTGTAAATGGCATAAATCTTTTTCTCATGCTACTAACGATTGTAATGTGTTTCGTTGATAGGTGCAGTCGGCCATTAATGACGGATGATTGATATTTACAGAAGGTACTATGATGAAGCTCGATAGTGATCCTTTTCCTATCAATGTGGTTGAGTTTGAGAAAAAGAAAATGCTTATTCGGTCGGATCAAACCAAATCTGCAAGAGAGAAAAATGTTGTTCATGATAATGCTCCTCCAAAGATGATCAAATAAAAAAAAACAGAAGTAGGAGTGTGGAAACTTAATGGAAGAAGGAGACAAGCTCCGAGACCAAAGCCGACTATTAACATGTTGTTGGAGAAATACACTTCACGCAAGGCCACCGATGTATTTAACCGGCTTGGAGGTAATAAACGTCCTAGATCTCCTTCTGGACCTGCCAGTCATGAGCAATGGCAAAGAAATTCATATGACCAGCATCCATATTTCACAATGGAGCCAACTTATTGGGGCTATGCACCTCCTATGTATCCGCAAATTCCTCCATGGGGTTTTAATCCTTGGGCGCCATATCCTACAGGGCCAACAGGTTATTTTCAGCCAGGATGGATCCCGCCTAGGCCTATGTTCAGACCAAACGTGCGTGAGAAAAGGGCCCGATTTAATCATGAAGCAAGATCACGTGATGCTATTGTGGTTCGAGGTAAATATGGTTCACGCAAAGGGGTTGAAGATAGCTCATCCAGCAAAAGATTTGTGCAGAGTAGATTGCCTAGACACAATGCGGATGGAAAGGTTCACATAGGTGGCTAGAAGTTTGCATGGGTACCGGTCAGATCTAAGGGTGATGTAAAAAATTCAGTTGAACATGATGAATGTAGGTCTGGTTGTGCTATTATGAACCAACCTAGGTTGGGTGCTGCTCATAATGTTGATAATGGCAAGCTCAAATCAGCTGCAGGTGTTGCCCCTGATCCAGAAACAATCATGATTGGAGGTTTCAGATTTGGTTCAGTTCAGAAAAGAGTTCCAGGTTCAGAAAAGATTAGTAATGATGCATTGCAGCAACAGGGGCCTGATACATCGCAGCAAGAGGAAATTCCAGCAAAAGAAAGCAACTCACATGCTGATTTGGGGCCCAATATGCAGAAAGATGGGACCGCTAGCAACACTGATCAATACAAAATTTTGGCCAAAGACAGAATGTTTGCTCCCCAAGCAGCAGCACATCAGTACAGACGAAGGAACTCGGGGGGCAGCAGAATTAGGTCAGTGGCAGCAGGAACTAAATTGAAGCTTCGATGGTGCCCAACGGGGCTCACACATACTCAGAAAGGATGGGTGCAGTGGCTATGGGCATTGGAAAATTAGAGAGGAGCTAGCTGAGAAGAAGCGCGATAAGTGGTTCAATCAAGATAAATCAATGGTGCCTTTGAATATGACTTGGAAAGAGAAGCGCATCCCACGGGACGATGAAAGTGCGTTATATCGACTAGAGGGGGTGAATAGGCGATTTTTATGAATTCTTCACTGAGGAATTTGCGGGTGAAGAAATTCCTTAGCAAAGAACTACTTGCAGCGGAATAAGTACTTAGATGTAAACGTAACAAAACACAAGCATGGTCATCATGATGAAATGAAGACAAACACAGAGTACAGAAAGCATAAACACAGGATAGCACATGATGAAGACAAACAGACTGAAGAAATTGAACTGAGGAAATTGAGAAAGTCTTCAGTCAATGTCTTCAACAGTTATGAGGAAATGAAAGAGTTGAGGAAATAGAACCAGTAAGCTCGGTGAAGACAATGATTTGGTAGACCAGTTCCAACTGCTGTGTCAGTTGTACATCTGGTTGGAGCGGCTAGGTATTTAAACCTGAGGACAGACAGTCCCGGATACACAGTCCTCACCGTATTCTCCTTGAGCTAAGGTCACACAGACCTCACCCAATCACTCGTGGTAAGTCTTCAGGTGACTTCCAAACCTTCACAAACTCGGTCACTCGGTGATCCACAATTTCCTCTTGGATGCTCTAGACCATGACGCCTAACCGTCTGGAAGAAGCACAGTCTTCAAAGGTAACAAGCATCGGATCTATGCAAGATTAATCTCTTCAATGATGCTATATCACTTTGGGTTGGTAGGTGTTTGGGTTTGGGTTTTCCTCTCTTGATGATTTTCGCTCAAAGTCCTCGGAGGATGGGATGCTCTCAAATGACAAGTGTCAGTTTCTCTCGGAGTAGCCAACTAGCTAGTGGTTGTAGGGGCGGCTATTTATAGCCTAGGGAGCAGCCCGACATGATAAGACATGAATGCGCTTCAATGATATGACCGTTAGGTGGGTAGATATTTTGGGACAGCTGGCGCGTAGCACAGCAACAGTCGGATATTTGAGGCTCAAAGTCCTCAGGGCTCTCATGTTCCTCACTGTGTAGGCAATACTCACTGGCGAATTCCTAACTCCTCAGTTAGAACAAATTCCTCAGAGACCAGAAGAACTTCGTCTCTGTCACTGAAGAATATGACTGAAGTGTATGAGATTTCCAATGGCTTCACTCGAAGGGATTGGTAGGTGTAGGATTTTGAGTTGAGCATCACTTGGAAATTTTTCCTTAGTATTTCCTCGACCCCCTTTAACAGTACGGTGTTTCCTATGACTCAAGAAAGAGAAAATGAAACTACGAAAACAAAAGTCTTCATGCTTCATGTTCCTCGAATGGATACCTAGTCTTCAAGGTCACACCAATTTCTTCACTTTCAAAGTCTTCAAAAAGTCTTCAGTCGAAGAACTTCATTTTTAGGGGTCGAATTTCTCTGTAAATATCAAACTCATCATAGACTTATAGACCTGTGTACACTCATAAACACATTAGTCCCTTAACCTATAAGTCTTCAATACGCCAAAATCACTAAGGGGCACTAGATGCACTTACAATCTCCCCCTTTTTGGTGATTGATGACAATATAGGTTAAGTTTTCAACGGGGATAAACATATGAAGTGTAAATACTGAAATTGAGGAATTTGATTGCAAGATATAGAAGAACTCCCCCTGAAGATGTGCATAGTGAGGAATTTTCTTTTGAAGCAATGCACACTTGAAGAGTAGAATCATGGAGATCCCCCCCTATATCTTGTAATTCATACACGCATTTGACATAATATATGAAGAATTTGAAATGCATGATGAAATATGGTGACTGATGAAATTCAGCATGCGTGCATAAACGTTATGAGGAATAAGCATGCAGAAAAGCTCAGCAAAAGTATCAGGCCACCATAGAGTTTAAGTTTACAACTCGATCCAGCAAAGTCTTCAAAAGAACGAGAGTTGTAACTTAAGAAAAAACGCCCATATAAGATAGACCCGCTTGAAGACTAACTCAAATTTCTCCCCCTTTGTCATCGAATGACCAAAAGGATCGAAAAGTGAGGACTAACGCCCCTGAAGAATATCATGTTGATGGAGGAGCGCCAGCGTTGTTGGGGTCGTTTGTTGTTGTAGGGCCTGCCGCAGTATCGTCCAAGTCTTCATACTCGTCGGTGTCGCGTGATGAGGAACATGAGCTAGCCACCAAGGAAGGAACCTTGACCTTCTTGTATTTCTTCGGTGGAGGTGCAGACCAGTCAAAATCCTCCTTGAGACCCATTTGCTTCAGATCTTCTTCACCATATACATGTGACAGAACAGCCCAGGTGCGACCGAAGATTTCATGGAGGTAGCAATGGTTTTTCTTCACTGCATTATGTGTAGCAATCATGTTGTGAAGAATAGAACCAAACTAACGCTTAACCCATTTATGGTTTCGTTCCACCTTCTGGTGAAGACTAAGAAGCAGCTCACGGTCATTCATCACCCTTGGAACTGTGACTTGAGGAGTAGGCTTGGATGCATTTGTAATAGAGTCATGAGTGGCAGAGTCATCATTGGTGGAATAAGATGCAGCTTTGCGAAACTGACCATCCAATGGACGAATGCCTTCACCAATAATAGCTGGTGCCTTGCCCTTCTCATCACCTGAGGAATATGTCCGCTTGAGGACTTCAATTGGGCGCAAGTAGCTGAGGTGATTCTGAAAATCAGCCTTGTAGTTGAGTGAAGACCTTGTTCTGAGGAATCTCATAATCCAAGGAGCATAAGGCTTCAGCTCAAATGGAGAGAGTGCGACATTTGCCAGAGTCCTCATGAAGAAATCGTGATAGTTGACAGGGATGCCATGCATGATGTTGAATAGAAGATTCTTCATGATGCCAACTACTTCTTCATCAGACGAGTCATGGCCCTTGATAGGACTCATTGTCTTCGTCAGAATGCGATAGACAGTTCTTGGCACATAGAGCAATTCGTTCACGAGGAATTTGGTCCTTGGGGCTTGACCAGGCTTCAGAGGCTTCATAAGAACTTGCATATAATGGGCAGTGAGTTCAGGCTCTTGGTACAGGCAACGAGCTCCTTCAGGTGGAGGACTGATTGGCAGGGCATGAAACAATTCAGAGGCTAGTGCTTTATAATGAGTGTTTTCAGTCCTCCAGTCCAACACCCAAGTATTGATATCGTCAGCGTCACCTGTGACATGTAGTGTTGCGTAGAACTGAAGAATAAGCTCTTCATTCCAATCTACAATGTCAGAGCAAAAGTTGAGGAGGCCTGCGTCATGAAGCACAATGAGGACAGGAGAGAAACACGACAGGGATTCCATGTCCACATGAGGAATGTGCTCGTGGTCGAAGACTTTATCCTTGTTGAAGAGCAGTGAAGAATAGAAGTTGGCCTGGCTGGCAATCCAGAAGCGCTTCCTTCTAAGACGAGCAGAGTCATAAGGATTATAATCAGTGAAGAACACGTGCTCGCCGAAGAAATCATCAGCCTTGAATTTCTGTTTCTTCGAGAATGGATCCTTTGGCTTGGGCTGAGGAGTATCAGTCAATTGCATGACTACCTCAGGAATCACAATCGCAGGTTCCACAGGCTGAGGAATTTCAGCTTCTTCTTCAGTGGCAACCTGGGTCTTTAATTCTTCATTTACATTTTCTTCAGCACTAGTGGTTGGAATCTCTTCATGTACAGAAGGAGTTGCACGAGGTTCTTCAGATCCCATTTGTACTTCAGTGTTGACAGGGGACTGAGGAATTTGTTGAAGTGGTGTGAACAAAGGAGAGTTGGGGTGCTGACTTTCCCAAAAGTCATCATTCAGCACTGGTGTTGTACACCCAATGTCCACATCTTCATCTTCTTCTTGTTCTTCAACGCCAGCCTCTTCAGCAGTGAACAGAGGCATGGGTGATGAGACTTGTGGGGTTGAAGGGATTGCATCCGCTTCAATTTCTTCATCCAACTGCTCTGACGAAGCAGCAGAAGGAATGTCATCATCAGATTCACTTGGAATCACATATTCTTCTTCAAAAGGAACAAGGTCCTTTGATGGCATGGATGAGACGGGAACAACATCAATTGGATTTGCAAAAGAGCTAATCAATGGCTTCATCTTCTTCGGAGTTGAAGAATCTGATGAAGTTGATGCCTTCCTTATCTTCACTGCTGCACGCTCTGCAGCCTTGGTTTTCTTCACATCTGTTGCAGATGGAAGGATCGGAGTTGGTGTAGGCGCAGGAGGAGCAAAGGAATTTGGTTCAAATTCTCTAGGCACAACTGATGCAGTTGCCCTGACTTCTTCAGTTTCTTCAGGCGCAACACTAGTGGTTGCCCTGACAATTTCTTCAGCGGCTGGAATGCAGTCATCAGCCCCTGGTACTCTGAGTTTCTTCAGCAGCCTGATAGTCATCAGCGGTGCTGGCATTTTCTTCAGTCGGCTGAGCAGATGCCTCAGCCTGAGGGTTTTCTTGTTGCGTTGGGGTTGCAACCTTTGAAGTGAACTTTTCAGACAAATTCACAAATCTGACTTTGGCTCCAAGCCAGTCAGCATAGTAGCGATCAAATTCATCACTTAATTGCTTGATCTCAGCTTGCAAGGCAACGAGTTCTTTAGGGGAAAGCTTCAGAACATTTTGCTTCAGAAAACGCTGTTCTTGTACTGCGCTTTCTTCACTCTTCTTCCTTGTTCAAATTTCCATTTCTCTTCTTCAATGAAGGGAGTCAAAACATGACTTTGACCAGGAGTGAGGTTCATCTCCGGCAAAGGTGTGTTGGGATCCTTGTGCCATAGGTCGATGAAGTCTAGGATCAACTTCGGATCCAGAAGCAATGGTACATTGCTGCCTTTGCCTCTAGCGGCCTTGACCTGCCTGTCTCTGATGATTTCGGCAAGTTCATCATCACCAGCTTCGTCTTCATCAGACGGTACTTGAAAGGCGACCTACTTCTTGTGAGGACTTGGTCGAGTGCCTCGTCCAACATTGGCCTTTTTCTTCAGCAGAGAGGGGTCAGTTGATGAATTTGGTGCAGCTGAGGAACTAGCAGAAGCTCCTGAGGCAATAGAGATGCCTATTGTCCTTTGGCACGTGGCAAGATGCACAAGTGCAGCTGAGGACTTTGGCGAAGGAGCTGAGGACTTTGGAAGAGCTGGAGCAGCTTGAGGAGTTGGCCGTGAGGGCTTTGAAGAATCTGGCCGTGAGGGCATTGCTGAGGAACTTGGCCGTGAGGGCATTTGGGGCGAAGCACCTGGCTTGTGAGCAGGCTTCTTTGCCGTGGCCTTCTTTGGCTTGCTTGCAGAGGCCTCAGCAGTGGTAGCAGCAGCAGCAGAGTCTTCATTAAATTTCCTCACTCCTTTTGCCTGTTTGGCCTGGCGCTTGGCCCATTCTTCAGGATAGTCCTTACCGCACTTGAGGATGGTGGGATCAGCTACTTGGCCAGGTGCCAATGGAGGTCTTGAGCATGGAGGGGTAACCGCGAATTTCTTCATGTATTTGGGAGTAACATATCTGTACTCCCTCCACTCTCTTGCCCATCTCCTCTCAATCTTTTGAATGCGCACCTTGCGCTGATTTTTATCCTCCTCAGGGGGTGTACAGTACCTAGCATAAATGTCATCAGTGATTTCAAACGCTATGTTGACCTCAGGTCTCTTTCCTCCTTTCTGTGTCTTCTTACCGTCAGCCATTTTCTTCAGATGAGGAATATGAACAACTGAATTTTCTGAAGAGGTGTGCAACTTTTCTTCGAGGAACGCTGCAAATGAGTTAAGTTGATGAGAACCTAGTGATTCAGCAGCGTACATGTGTACCTGTGAACAGAGTATAGTTGCGAGGAATTTGGAGAGGTCATATGCGTTCTCAGAGGTTTTTCAAAAAGAACAAGTTTGAGGAATTTGACCAGATTAGTCTTGAAGAATTTCACTAAGTGTTCTTTGTCTTAGGTTCCAGAGTTGTACAGATCAAAAATCCACACAATTGAGGAATCATGAAGAAAAATATTGCTTAGAGAAACGAATCAAGAACATATGACATGTTAGGTGTTTTAGTGTGTGAGGATTTGAAGAGAAACACCTTTGAAGATTTTGTAGAAATCATTCAAATCAAAGATGGCAGAAAAAGTAACTTTTAATTACCCTTGACGAAGAACACAACGAACTGGGAAGTGTAGATGTGAAGTTCGTCAGTTTAGATCTTCCACGCCCTAACTCGGCTGAGGAAGACAGCTACGGCGGCAGCGGAGTGAAGAAATCCGCAGCCGGCACGAGTACGACGGCGACGAGGTCGAGGCAGTGAAGCGCTTCCTCACCGGCGATGATGAAGTAGCGGCGGCGCTAGGGTTTGAGAAGCTCGAGCGGGAGAGAGATCGGGCGGAGTAAAAGTGAAGTGAGGAAGGGGAGGGGTATATATAGTCGCCGTGAAAAACTGTTCGCCCGAAGAAATTGGACGAACGTGCCTCTGACCCTTCTCATTCGCTTGACATGTGTCACCCACGTACTGAGAGGTGGCGGTCGTGTGAGATCATGGGTGAATAGATAAGTGTTATCGTGGAATGTGGAATGGTTTGAGCGGCAAAGCCAAAGATTTAGATAAGATAAGTTAAACATTCCGTTCGCAAATTCTCCAGCTGACAAGGACACGGTGAAGATTTTGAACGAGTTTCAAATAGAACGCACATGAAGAAGTTGTGAATAGATTGGGTTGCGTATAGCATAGAGGGGGAAGGGTCCGATCACATTTTTTTTAAGGGTGAATGACAGTGGGAGAGGCTCCCACTGACTTTGTATTACTCACAAGGAACAGTTACATATGCGTTACAAAGAGTTTTTACGCCCCCCCCCGGCCATGCAAGCTAGCTACAACCCTAGTGACCCAAATTTATAATGTAACTAGACAGGAAGGGGTGAAGTTCATCTCTGCAGTTATGTGTTAGCAACTCCAAGAGATGCTTGAATCTAGCCAGCCATGCTCCAAAGGAATGCTGAATCCCTCTGAAGTGTTGGTTGTTTCTCTCCATCCATAGACTCCAAGCAGCCAAAAGAAATATATCCATGAAAAGAGGTTGCCTCCGGTTATCCCTACCCCCACGCAGCAGAGCCAATCTTTTGGCACCTATCGGCCACGCCAATCCAACTTTACTCCAGTAGTGTTGACTAAAGGGGCAATTGAAGAACAGATGTTCCATAGTTTCCTAGGGAGGGTTTTGACAGAACATGCATGTGTAGTTGCCCCCCGCAACAGCAAAATGTCTGTGTTTGAGCATATTCCTGGTATTCAGACGATCAACTAGGAGTAGCCACCAGAACATATTGAATTTGATCGGGCTCTTGGCTTTCCAGAGCCCACCGAACGCCTCATCTGCCACAACCTGCTTGTAGCAGTGATTATAAAATTTCTTGGACGAGAAACGCCCGAGCGTGCATTCCCAAATGTCACAACGGTCGTTGGCCACACGAATTTGCGTCGACCCCTGCTGGATCTCTTTGATTTCCTCTCTCGCCTGGATCGAGAGAGGTAGACTAAAGATCATGGCTGGGTCAGTTGCAATAAGAACCTTAGCAATGGAGTCGTCTTCATTCAAGCAAAATGAGAAAGCCCGTGGGTACATGTCCATGAGTGGGGAATCTTGAGTACTATCAAACCAAACATCTTTCCAAAATAAAGCACTAGAGCCATCCCCCGGGGTGACTTTGGTGATCCCCCGGAAGACCCCACTGAGTTGCATCACGTCCTTCCACCAGAAAGAGCCCACTGCATCAGTTGCATTCTGTATTTTGTTTCTGTAGTAAGCGTCCCAAACCAGCTCCACCCAGGGGACATCTTCATGATTATAGAATTTGAATAGATGTTTCAGGAGAAGGGCAACATTCTGTGTTTTGATATCAATAACACCAAGGCCTCCGCAGCGTTTTGGGTCGGCAGACAAGTTCCCAGGCCGCAAGGGAGTTGTTCTTGACCCCATCGTTAGAATTTTTTGCCCAGAGGCAATATCTACGCAGTTTGTCCAGATGCTCGATCACTTTTGTGTGCAATTTGATTGTGCACATTGCGTATATCAGCATCGAAGTCACAACAGAATTGACCAAAGTCAGTTTGGCCCCGGATGACATCAGCGACAACGCAGTGGACGTCTTCCTCTCGACTGCATGTACTAGCGGCATGAGATCAAGAACACTTGGCCTCGTCGTCCCCATTGGGAGGCCGAGATAGGTGAAAGGCATGGAACCAACAGAACAACCAAAAACCCCAGCCAATTCAGAAGCACGCTGGTGATCAATGTTAATGGGTATAAGAGTTGATTTCTGGAAATTGATCTTCAGCCCAACCGAAACAACATAATCCTCCAAGATAGTTTTCATACGGGAAGCCTGTTCAGGACATGCCTGCATAACCAAAATCGTGTTGTCAGCGTATTGAACAACGGGGAAGTCACCCGCACTGTCACGAGGGAGAGGAAGCTCAACTAGTCCTTGAGCGAAAGCATCATTAATTGCTGCTTGGAGAAGGTCAGCCGTAAGGACAAAGATCAACGATGAGAGAGGGTCACCCTGTCGCACACCACATTTACAATTAAATTTCCGACTAGGAACTCCATTAAGGAGTACAGAAGAAATCCCCAAGCCAAACATCGTTTTCATCCATCCGAGCCATTTGTCATCAAAACCCATGTGCTTCATGATCTCCATCATGGGGGCGTGCTCAATCGTGTCAAACGCCTTAGCAAAGTCTAACTTGAGGAGGATATTTTCCCTCGCTGAGGTATGGCATTCAAGGATGTATTCAAACGACCACGCCAGGCAATCTTGGATTGTCCTCCCTTTGATGAAACCGTACTGGTTTTTGTGGATGATTTTGAGGATGACTTTCTGCAGCCGGTTAGCCAAGATCTTTGTGATGATTTTCAGACAACAATTCAGTAAAGTAATTGGTCCATAATCATTTGCAGTTTCTGGAGAAGAGATCTTAGGGGTCAAGGTGATGTACCCCTCACTAATGCTGGTGATATCTAGCCCTCCAGCATGAAAGTCATGGCACAACTTATAGAAATCTGACTTGATGATCTGCCAGCAGCTCTTAAGGAAACAACCATGAAAACCATCAGGGCGCGGAGCCCTGTCAGTCGGCATTTCCTTAATTACAGTATCTATCTCTTCATTGGAAAAGGGTGCCGACAATTGATCCAGTCCCTCGATCCGACGAATGATTCTAGAAAGATCAAAACGCATGTTAGTGGGTTTAGAAGAACCCAAACGTTCCTTATATGTTTTGAACAGCACCCCTTCCTTGCCAACGTGGTCATGGATTTCCATAGCATCATCACGAAGCATGGCAATAGAATTGTGTCTATATCTCTCAGTGGCCAGAGATTGAAAGAGCTTGGTGTTTTCATCAGCAAATCTGAAATACCTGATCATGCATCTTTTCCTCCAGTACTCGTTCTGAAACTTTAGCAATGTCTGCGAGTGAGATTTCAAAATCCTCCTAAAGTTTGACTCCTGGATAAATAGAGGTCTTTTGTCCTCGAGATTATCCATCATAACTAAAGATTCATTACTGTTCTGGATCATAATTTTCAGCTTTGAGATACCTCTGCTCCATCTCTTGAGATCATATCTCAGAGTTTTCAGTTTTTTACAAATGCGGGCAGCAGCGTTCGGGGCATGGCATGCCTTGGACCAAGAGGCGGCAACCACATCCGTAAACCCAACATGGTTAACCCAAAAATTCTCAAAGCGGAAGAGCTTGGACTTGGGGATATTAGATTCAATTGCAACCACACATGGAATATGATCAGACACCGGTTTCCCCAATGGCAGGACCATCGTGTTTGGGAAGGAGGTAGTCCAACAAGAGGAAGAAAAGAACCAATCGAGCTGTTCGAGCAGGGGGTCGTCTTGCATGTTGCTCCTGGTATATGCTCTACCCTTCAGAGGTAACTCCATCAGAGATTGCGCTCGAATGATTTCATTAAACAACAACATATCTGCAGCGTCGCCCCCAGGCTTGTTTCTATTATTCGTGGAACGAATAAAATTGAACTCTCCAAGGATCAACCAATTTTGATCATCAGGTATATTTAGGTCAAATAACCAGTTAGTAAAATCCACCCGACGCTGACCAGAGCATGGACCATAGACATTGATCAATTTCCAAGAATCACTAGACTGAGTAGCAACAAAAGAGACACCCACAGCAAACGAGTCAACATACCAGGCGTGCCCACAAACACAGAACTATTCCATATTATAATAAGACCACCAGAGGCACCCACTGATGGTGCAAACACAAATTTATCAAAACGCTTAGGGCAGAAAGTTTTAATAAACGCCAGATCAAAAGATTCATGCTTTGTTTCCTGGATACATAGCACAGAACAACCGCTAGTATCAATAGCATTCCTAAGAGCCAAAGTCTTAGCATCAGAGTTGATGCCCCTGATGTTCCATGACAGTACATTCCACGACTTATTCATGAGCGAGCGAAAATTCAGTCGCCAGCTCTAGTGGACGAGCGCTGATCATCCAGCAGCTTCTCGGGAGAAAGAACATCCTGCGCAATCCCACAACGACTACCCATCTGTTGAAGATCTTCAACCGATGTAGGAGGGGGACAAGCACCAGACATAACCTGCACGAGGGCAGCAGCCAAAGAAACAGCTGTGATAAAAGAGGTCTCGCGTGGTTTCACCCGTGACTTAGAGCGCTTGGTGTCAGAGACATGATTGATCTTGAAGCCATCATACTTGTTAGATCAAGTGCTTCTTCTGACAGTGGATGTGTCTAGAGGCACTAGCACATTGCGGGGCTGAGGAGCTTTATAAAGAGAAGCAGAAGCAATCACCTGAAGAGTAGTATCTTGATCTGACAGGGGCACTGACTGTAACTCTGCATCTTCAGAAACAAATCATGAGATCGCCTTGAGACCAGGAGAGCGAGCCGCCATCTCCCAATCAGTATCTATCACTTCGGACCTATGCTCAACAGACTCCTGCAGCAGAGATGAGGGTATGATGACAGCCCCCAACTGAAAGGTTGAACGGAACACCGCTGACATAACATCATGCTCTGGGACCATGCCTTCAAGCCAGGCAGCCGCAGCAGCATTCAGTTGGTTCTGGAGAAACTTGAACGGGTTAAGGGGTAACATAACAACCTCGGATTGCTGAAAGGTGAGGGCCGGCGTATATATGCGTTTGAGCATCCCTCCCATCCAAAGCAACAGCTCATGATCAACAACCACAAAGAAATTAACTGAATCCCCTCCTGCTCTGACAAACGCCAGTCGTGCAGCAGGATTCCCAAGCACAAAACCATCACCCAACGCTTCCACCGCCTGGAACTCTGAATCAGAAGACCATATCAGACAGGTTGTCCTGGACATTGTTTTCTGGGTCCACACCATCCATCAGGGACGGCCTGTCGTACTGGAAGAAAGTTCTAAAACGGAACCCTGTGTATGCCGGAGGAACCACGGGCCACATAGGCCAACCATTTTCCTGAATGTGCTCCTGGGCAGGTTCCGGGGCGTTCCATGCCTCTTCATTCAGAGCCTCTTGTGCAGTCATCTCATGAATTCTTGCATGCTGCATGAGGGTGTAGTATGGAAGCTCATATGGGTGGGGTGATGCATTCAGAAGAGGAGGAACATCTTCATTACCAACTAAGCTGGGAATAGTATTTCTGCCATTCAGAACATACATAGGGACAGACCAATATCGAGCAAGACCTGGCAGCAAACCAACCCTGGTAACCAACAGACTATGCGACACCTCAGCAACATCTTTGATATGACACTTAACCAGAACTCTAGCTTTGTTGAGACCCGGGCGTGGCCAGACAAGAAGCTTTCCAATGTTAGAGACAGCCTTATGAATATAGTGTTCAGTCTGATAGTCCATTGGGAAAGCGAGAAACATGACCCAAACCTCATATTCAAAAGCAGGCATGCGCATATTGAAACATTCGTCATGAGGGACTAAAGAGAAAGTAGAATCCTCAGTCAGAGCGTGAGGCCCCTCTCTAATGGCAGCATCCCTACTCTCCATATCCGCAAAAACCACCCACCCAATTCCCAGCGGGTAAATAAAATCATCCACCAAATCATACTCTAGATCCCCAGTGATAATGCGACAGACCTCGGCTAGCCAGAACTCCTTTTGATGATCAGGGACTGGAGGATGGACTGAAACAATAGCGTACCTGTCATGGTTGAGGGGCGGATCATCTACCACCATGACATGGTGCTGGACTCGATGAGCAGGGCCACGGTCGAAGGTCGATCCAGCCGGAGTGAAGGCGAACAGGCGCACTGGGAAGTTCGCCATAGCTTGAGTTGCCGGAGGTTTGGTATCCACCCAAAGGGAGATCGTTGATGATGGATAGAGATTGCTCCGAGACGAAGGCGATGGGAGCGGGGGCGATGAAGGTGGGGGTGGTGAGCTCGAGGAAGACGTCGGCTCACCCGATTGGGGTTTTTGGCACGCTGAATTGACTACACCCTGACCGGGGAGGCGTATCATCAAGCAATGGGGGGTGGCCACGTCCGAGGAGCGTGGGATTTTCTTTTTTTGTTTCCAAACCCAACGAGCACGCGTATCCCTCACAACACGGGCCATACCAACAACCATAGAATTTCCAAACGCAGACACACCTGACTCACCCCGAGGCAAGATCCTCTATGATTTTGTTACTTGTAGGGATTTTTGTGCCCAAGCCCAATGAGGTAAAAATTTGCAAGAGCTGGGCTTACGGGCCGCATGACCCAGACGGTGGCAAAGCGTGCAACGACGAAGCCCAGGACAAAGCCTAGTCATGTGGTCAGTTGCAGAGCAAGCATTGCATGGATGACCTAAAGGGTCCGGGCCCACCTTGCATGGCACATGCTTGTGGGAGTTTCTACATGAAGAAAAACAAGAACAATCCCCAGAAACATCCCCACAACTTTGATAAAAGTACCCAGTGCAAGTGTCTGCGACATGTCCAAGCCGATCACATATAGAACAATGCTTAAGCCTTTTGTATATATAATCTTTGGTTGGAACTGATGAAATTTGTACCATGAGCTTAACACTGTCATTATCATAACCAGCCTGCCATCCATCCAAGATGGAGTAAAGAGTATCATCAGGGATGGACTCCCATGATCCCAAATTAAACAACCCACCTCGAAAAGAAGGCAACTTGGCCGGATTATCGGAGGAGATAGGTAGTGATATGGACCCAATCCGAAGAATATCCGGAGAAACCGGAGCCAGAAAACTACCAAAAGAGATCTCAGTAGGAGGCTCACCGGAATGCAAGTCCGTCGGTGGCGGGATCAAACCCAAATTCTGAAACACTGGCATAGATGCAGGATCCATAGGCACATTATGCTGTGAAGATAACCATTTAGATTTGATAGCCGGACCAGGTGAAGAAGCCAAACCAGTCAGCTCAGAGTCCGCATGCCATGATTGAATCCGGGGGCGATCGTCCATACCACGGTGAAAATGAAAGTGACAGATAAAATCCGGCCAAATACGGTCCCGTAGACCAAAGATAAAGTGACCCACTCGATTTGATGCCACCGAGAACCGGAAATGACGATCACCCAAGCGAACAACATTGAAACCATCACTGAGCCCTCCAATACATGATTGAAGAGCCAAACCAACCGAATCCACCGAGAGGGGGAAAGAGGCCGAGGAGAAGGAAACTTCAAGGAAGAATTCCTTGGAGCCGGGGTTGGGGACGAAGTGGACCGTAGATCCAAACCGTGCACGCACCTGTGCCTCGACCTTAAGGCCGGGGGAGAAGTCCCAATGGAGGAGGCCATCCATTGGATTCGGCGGATGGAGATCGTAGGGTTAAACCCTAGAATCGCCATGTGAGCCGCCGGAGGTGGAGAAGAGAGGGGTGGGAATCGCCATCCAGAGGTTTTCCTCGGGTCCGATCGCATTCACTTAGCAGAAATAGCCACTTGAAGAAATAGCAATAAGTGAATGTTGTAGAGGACATAAACTCATATATATATATATATATATATATATATATATATATATATATAGCCAATGAAGAAAAATGACGGAGATAGTGAATACAATGCAAAGTTGAAGAAATTGAACAACTGAGGAATTTCAAAACTGAGGAAAAACTCAAATTGATGATTTTCAACTTTTGGTGGTGGCGTGACCCACCGTATAAGAATGATGATTACAGACACCGCGTACAATTGTCGTAGGGCTCTGAGAATCAAATTCTTCGTTAATTTCTTTACACTTAGAGTGTTATTCTTCATTGATTGAAGAAATAACTTTTCTTCATGTGTTGCACATCTAAGTCTTCAATTTTGCATAAGTGTTAGGATGAGTGTCCTTTTCAAAGAACATTCGAAGATTCTAAGATATTTAGCTCACACCGCAACTTGCTAAATCTCTTCTTATGCAAGGGCTTTGTGAAGATATCGGCTAGCTGTTCTTCAGTCTTCACATGCTCAATAGAAATGTCGCCCTTCAACACATGATCATGAAGAAAATGATGATGAATCTGAATGTGCTTTGTCTTCGAGTGCTGAACTGGGTTATGAGCAATCTTGATGGCACTCTCATTGTCACAGTAGAGAGGCACATTCTTCACGTTGATGCCATAGTCCTTGAGAGTTTGCTTCACCCATAGCAATTGAGCATAGCAAGAACCAGCAGCAATGTACTCAGCTTCAACAGTAGACAGTAATACGCAGTTCTGTTTCTTTGAGGACCAACAGACCAAAGATCGTCCGAGGAAATGACATGTGCCAGAGGTTGACTTGTGGTCCACACGATCACCAGCATAGTCAGAGTCTGCATATCCAATGAGATCAAAAACCGAGCCCTTGGGGTACCATAATCCAAGTGTTGGTGTGTGAGCTAGATATCGAAGAATATGCTTCACAGCCTTATGGTGTGATTCCTTCGGTGTAGCTTGAAATCGGGCACACATGCAAACACTAAGCATAATATCTAGCCTAGATGCACATAAGTACAACAAAGAACCAATCAGGAGAGGTATACCTTTTGATCGAAGTCAATACCATTTTCATCAGTGCATAGATGGCCATTTGTGGGCATAGGAATTTTGACGCATTTGCAATCTTGCATGCCGAATTTCCTCAATAGGTCCTTGAGGTATTTCTCCTGAGATATGAATACGCCATTGCGCTGTTGACAAATTTGAAGACCTAAGAGGAATTTCAATTCTCCCATCATAGACATTTCATATTCCTCTCTCATCATATAACCAAATTCGTCAGTGTAACGTTGATTAGTACAGCCAAAGATAATATCATCAACATAAATTTGGCACACAAACAATTCACCATCATAGGATTTAGTGAAAAGGGTAGGATCAAGTGAACCGGGTTTGAAGCCTTTCTTCATGAGGAATTCCTTCAAAGTATCATACCACGCCCGAGGGGCCTGCTTGAGGCCATAGAGGGCCTTATTGAGTCTGAAGACTTTGTCAGGATGCTTTGGATCTTCAAAACCTTGGGGTTGAGCAACATATACTTCTTACTCAAGCTTACCATTGAGGAATGCACTTCTCACATCCATTTGATATAGAGTGATATCATGATGGTTAGCATAAGCAAGTAATATGCGAATAGCCTCAAGTCTAGCAACAGGTGCAAAAGTTTCATCAAAATAAATTCCTTCAACCTGTGTGTAGCCTTGAGCTACAAGCCGTGCCTTATTCCTCACCACAAGGCCATTTTCATCTTGCTTGTTGCGGTAGATCCACTTTGTGCCAATGATATTGTGCTTGCGAGGATCTAGACGTTTGACCAGTCCCCAGACGTTGTTGAGCTCGAACTGATGTAATTCTTCTTGCATGGCTTGAATCCACTCAGGCTCTAGAAATGCTTCATCTACCTTAGTGGGCTCTGTGATAGAGACGAAAGCAAAGTGCCCACAAAAGTTAGACAAATGTGAAGCTCTTGAGCGTGTGAGAGGACCTGGTGCTTCAATGTCATCGATGATTTTCTCAATTTGCACTTCGTTTGCAACGCGAGGATGAGCTGGTTGTCGTCGAGGAATTTGATCAGCATTTTCTTCAGCATCATTTTCTTCAGCACCATTTTCTTCAGCACCATTTTCTTCAGGTGCATTAGCTCGACGTTCTTCACGTTCTGGAATGAATTCTTCACTAGATTCTTCGGTCGGAATGACATCCTCAATAGCCTTGAACTTGATAGTTTCCTCAGGTGCTGGTTCATCTATCACAGAAGGTAGGTGCTCTCTTTGCGAGCCATTAGTTTCATCGAACCGCACATCTACAGTTTCAACAACTTTGTGGTGAACATTGTTGAAGACTCTGTAGGTGTGAGAGTCCTTTCTATAACCAAGCATAAAACCCTCATGTGCTTTCGGTGCAAATTTAGAGTTGTGATGAGGATCTCTAATCCAACATTTAGCACTCAAGACTTTGAAATAACTCACATTGGGTTTCTTGTCAGTGAGGAGTTCGTATGCAGTCTTTTTGAAGAATTTGTGAAGATATACTCTGTTGATGATGTGGCAAGCAGTATCAATTGCCTCAATCTAGAAACGACGAGGCGTCTATTACTCATCAAGCATAGTGCGAGCCATCTCAACAAGAGTCATGTTCTTGCACTCCACGACGCCATTCTGTTGAGGAGTATAAGGAGCAGATAACTCATGAGTAATACCAAGTTCATCAAGATAGTCATCAAGACCAGAATTCTTGAACTCAGTTCCATAGTCACTCCTGATGTGCTTGATCTTCACACCAAAGTTGGTTGAAGCCCTCGAGGAAAATCGTTTGAAGACTTCCTGCACCTCATGTTTGTAAGTGACAATATGTACCCATGTGTAACGAGAGTAATCATCAACAATAACAAATCCATATAGAGATGCATCATTTGTAACTGCAAAATAATGGTTAGGACCAAAGAGATCCATATGAAGCAATTCAAATGGTAAAGTGGTAGTCATGATTGTCTTCGCTGGATGTTTGGCCTTGGTCATCTGTCCAGCTTCATAGGCTTTGCATAAGTGATCCTTGAGGAATTTGACATTCTCAATGACAATGACATGCTTCTTCTTCGCAAGCGTGTGCAAATTCCTCATGCCTGCATGACCAAGTCGCCGATGCCATAGCCAGCCTTCTGAAGCTTTTGCAAGTAGGCATACGGCTGGTTGTGGTCCTGTAGAGAAATCAACAATATACAACTCTCCTCTCCTAAAGCTTTCGAAGGCTTTGACATGGTCAGCTTCCATGATCACAACACAACGATACTTGCCAAAGACAACAACCATATCAAGATCACAAAGCATTGAGACAGACATGAGGTTGTATCCTACGGACTCGACAAGCATGACTTTGTCCATGTGTCGATCATTTGAGATCGCAACCTTACCTAGACCCAATACCTGACTTTTGCCTTTGTCAGCGAAGATGATATGCTTCAGATGCGATGGAGATAAGGGAGCATCCATCAATAGATTCTTGTCACCAGTCATGTGATTTGTACATTGCTACCTCTTGAGCACTGCGTTGGTTTTCCCTTGAAGAGGAAAGGGTGATGAAGTAAAGTAGCGTAAGTATTTCCCTCAGTTTTTGAGAACCAAGGTATCAATCCAGTAGGAGGCCACGTTCAAGTCCCTCGCACCTACACAAACAAATAAAAACCTCGCAACCAATGCAATAAAGGGGTTGTCAATCCCTTCACGGTCACTTACGAAAGTGTGATCTGATAGATATGATAAGATAATATTTTTGGTATTTTTATAATAAAGATGCAAAGTAAAATAAAAGGAAATAAAAATAGCTAAGTGTTGGAAGATTAATATGATGGAAAATAGACCCGGGGGCCATAGGTTTCACTAGTGGCTTCTCTCAAGAGCATAAGTATTACGCTGGGTGAACAAATTACTGTTGAGCAATTGGTAGAATTGCGCTTAGTTATGAGAATATCTAGGTATGATCATGTATATAGGCATCACGTCCGTGACAAGTAGACCGACTCCTGCCTGCATCTACTACTATTACTCCACACATCGAGCACTATCCAGCATGCATCTAGAGTATTAAGTTCAAAGTAACAGAGTAATGCTTTAAGTAAGATGACATGATGTAGAGGGATAAACTCATGCAATATGATATAAACCCCATCTTGTTATCCTCGATGGCAACAATACAATACGTGCCTTGCTGCCTCTGCTGTCACTGGGAAAGGACACTGCAAGATTGAACCCAAAGCTAAGCACTTCTCCCATTGCAAGAAAGATCAATCTAGTAGGCCAAACCAAACTGATAATTCGAAGAGACTTGCAAAGATAACCAATCATACATAAAAGAATTCAGAGAAGATTC
This sequence comes from Triticum aestivum, assembly GCF_018294505.1. NCBI lineage: Eukaryota > Viridiplantae > Streptophyta > Magnoliopsida > Poales > Poaceae > Triticum > Triticum aestivum. Next base: position 238,428,344 of record NC_057805.1, read on the forward strand.
AAATATTGTTCATAGATAAACTTGATCATAAACCCACAATTCATCGGTCTCAACAAACACACCGCAAAAGAAGATTACATCGAATAGATCTCCACGAGAATAGTGGAGAAATTTGTATTGAAATCCAAAGAGGGAGAAGAAGCCATCTAGCTAACAACTATGGACCCGAAGGTCTGAGGTAAACTACTCACACATCATCGGAGAGGCTATGGTGTTGATGTAGAAGCCCTCCATGATTAATGCCCCCTCCGGCAGGACGCCGGAAAAGGCCCCAAGATGGGATCTCACGGGTATAGAAGGTTGCGGCGGTGGAATTAGGTTTTCGTGGATGCTTCTGTTGGTTTGGGGGTACGTATGTATATATAGGAGGAAGAAGTACGTCGGTGGAGCAACGTGGGCCCCACGAGGGTGGAGAGCGTGCCCCCCTGCCTCGTGCTCTCCTCGTTGCTTTCTTGGCGTAGGGTCAAAGTCCTCTGGATCACGTTCGTTCCGAAAATCACGTTCCCGAAGGTTTCATTCCGTCTGGACTCCGTTTGATATTCTTTTTCTGCGAAACACTGAAATAGGCAAAAAAACAGCAATTTGGGCTGGGCCTCCGGTTAATAGGTTAGTCCCAAAAATAATATAGAAGTGTATAATAAAGCCCGTTAAAAATCCAAAACAGAATATAATATAGCATGAAGCAATAAAAAATTATAGATCGTTGAAGACGTATCAAGCATCCCCAAGCTTAATTCCTGCTCGTCCTCGAGTAGGTAAATGATAAAAACAGAATTTTGATGCGGAATGCTACTTGGCATAATTTCAATGTAATTCTCTTAATTGTGGTATGAATATTCAGATCCGAAAGATTCAAGACAAAAGTTTAATATTGACATAAAAATAATAATACTTCAAGCACACTAACTAAGCAATTATGTTTTCTCAAAATAACATGGCCAAAGAAAGTTATCCCTACAAAATCATACAGTCTGACTATGCTCTATCTTCACCACACAAAGTATTTAAATCATGCACAACCCTGATGACAAGCCAAGCAATTGTTTCATACTTTTGGTGTTCTCAAACTTTTTCAATCTTCACGCAATACATGAGCATGAGCCATGGACATAGCACTATATGTGGAATAGAATGGTGGTTGTGGAGAAGACAAAAAAGGAGAAGATAGTCTCACATCAACTAGGCGTATCAATGGGCTATGGAGATGCCCATCAATAGATATCAATGTGAGTGAGTCGGTATTGCCATGCAACGGATGCACTAGAGCTATAAGTATATGAAAGCTCAACAAAACAAACTAAGTGGGTGTGCTTCCAACTCGCTTGCTCACGAAGACCTAGGGCATTTTGAGGAAGCCCATCATTGGAATATACAAGCCAAGTACTATAATGAAAAATTCCCACTAGTATATGAAAGTGATATCATTGGAGACTCTCTATCATCAAGATCATGGTGCTACTTTGAATCACAAGTGTGGTAAAAGGATAGTAACATTATCCCTTCTCTCTTTTTCTCTCATTTTTTTATTTGGGCCTTTTTTATGGCCTCTTTTTTTATTTAGTCCTGAGTCTCATCCGAATTGTGGGGGAATCATATCTCCATCATCCTTTCCTCACTCGGGACAATGCTCTAAAAATGATGATCATCACACTTTTATTTACTTACAACTCAACAATTACAACTCAATACATAGAACAAAATATGACTCTATGTGAATGCCTCCGGCGGTGTACCGGGATATGCAATGAATCAAGAGTGACATGTATGAATGAATTATGAACGGTGGCTTTGCCACAAATACGATGTCAACTACATGATCATGCGAGGCAATATGACAATGATGGAGCGTGTCATAGTAAACGGAACGGTGGTAAGTTGCATGGCAATATATCTTGGAATGGCTATGGAAATGCCATGATAGGTAGGTATGGTGGCTGTTTTGAGGAAGGTATATGGTGGGTGTATGATACCGGCGAAAAGTGTGCGGTATTAGAGAGGCTAGCAATGGTGGAAGGAAGAGAGTGCGTATAATCCATGGACTCTAGTCATAAAGAACTCATATACTTATTGCAAAAATCTACAAGTTATCAAAGCAAAGTATTACGCGCATGCTCCTAGGGGGATAGATTGGTAGGAAAAGACCATCGCTCGTCCCCGACCGCCACTCATAAGGAAGACAATCAATAAATAAATCATGCTCCGACTTCATCACATAATGGTTCACCATACGTGCATGCTACGGGAATCACAAACTTTAACACAAGTATTTATCAAATCCACAACGACTCAACTAGCATGACTCTAATATCACCATCTTCATATCTCAAAACAATTATCAAGCATCAAACTTCTTGTAGTATTCAACACACGCATAAGAATTTTTTTACTAATCTTGAATGCCTGTCATAATTAAAGCAAATTACCACGCTGTTTTGTAGGACTCTCAAAATAATATAAGTGAAGCATGAGAGAACAATAGTTTCTATAAAACAAATCCATCATCGTGCTCTAAAAGATATAAGTGAAGCACTAGAGCAAAAACTATATAGCTCAAAAGATATAAGTGAAGCACATAGAGTATTCTAACAAATTCCGAATCAAGTGTGTCTCTCTCAAAAGGTGTGTACAGCAAGGATGATTGTGGTAAACTAACAAATAAAGACTCAAATAATACAAGACGCTCCAAGCAAAACACATATCATGTGGTGAATAAAAATATAGCTCCAAGTAAAGTTACCAATGGAAGTAGACGAAAGACGGGATGCCTTCCGGGGCATCCCCAAGCTTTGGCTTTTTGGTGTCCTTAGATTATCTTGGGGTGCCATGGGCATCCCCAAGCTTAGGCTCTTGCCACTCCTTGTTCCATAATCCATCAAATCTTTTACCCAAAACTTAAAAACTTCACAACACAAAACTTAACAGAAAATCTCGTGAGCTCCGTTAGCGAAAGAAAACAAAACACCACTTTAAGGTACTGTAATGAACTCATTCTTTATTTATATTGGTGTTAAACCTACTGTATTCCAACTTCTCTATGGTTTATAAACTATTTTACTAGACATAGATTCATCAAAATAAGCAAAGAACACACGAAAAACAGAATCTGTCAAAAACAGAACAGTCTGTAGTAATCTGTAACAGACGCAAACTTCTGGAACTCCAAAACATCTACCAAAATAGGACGACCTATATAATGTGTTTATTGATCAGCAGCAATTGGAATCAATATTTTATCACGTTCTGGTGATTTTTAACAATTATTGTTGTGAACAGAATGTTTCTGGAATTTTCAGCAGGATCAAATAACTATCATCCAAGAAGATTCTATAGGTTTAACTTGGCACAAATACTAATTAAAACATAAAAACACATCTAACCAGAGGCTAGATCAAATATTTATTCCTAAACAGAAGCATAAAGTAAAAAATACTAAAAATAAAATTGGATTGCCTCCCAACAAGCGCTATCGTTTAACGCCCCTAGCTATGCATAAAAGCAAGGATAGATCTAGGTGTTGCCATATTTGGTAGGCAATCCATAAGTGGCTCTCATGATAGATTCATAAGGTAATTTTATTTTCTTTCTAGGGAAGTGTTCCATGCCTTTCCTTAATGGAAATTGGAATCTAATATTCCCTTCCTTCATATCAATAATTGCACCAATCGTTCTAAGGAAAGGTCTACCAAGAATAATAGGACATGAAGGAATGCAATCTATGTCAAGAACAATAAAATCTACGGGCACATAGTTCCTATTTGCAACAATAATAACATCATTAATTCTTCCCATAGGTTTCTTAATAGTGGAATCCACAAGGTGCATGTTAAGAACAATCATCAAAATCACGGAAACCTAGCAAATCACATAAAGTTTTTGGGATCGTGGAAACACTAGCACCCAAATCACACAAAGCATAGCATTCATGATCTTTAATTTTAATTTTAATAGTAGGTTCCCACTCATCATAAAGTTCTAGGGATAGAAACTTCCAACTCAAGTTTTCCTTCATAAGATTGCATCAAAGCATCAACGATATGTTTAGTAAAAGCTTTATTTTGACTATAAGCATGTGGAGAATTTAGCACGGATTGCAACAAGGAAATACAATCTATCAAAGAGCAATTATCATAATTAAATTCCTTGAAATCCAAAATAGTGGGTTCACTAATATCTAGAGTTTTGATCTCTTCAATCCCACTCTTACCAATTTTTGCATCAAGGCCTAAAAACTCCGAATTTTTGGAACGCCTTCTAGGTAAAGGTGGCTCATATTAAGTCCCATTATTATCAAGATTCATATTGGAAAACAAAGATTTAATAGGGGACACATCAATAACTTTTAGATCTTCATCTTTATTTTCATAGAAACTAGAAGAACACGCTTTCACAAAGCAATCTTTCTTAGCACGCATCCTAGCGGTTCTTTCCTTGCACTCATCAATGGAAATTCTCATGGCTTGGAGAGACTCATTGATATCATGCTTAGGTGGAATAGATCTAAGTTTCAAAGAATCAACATCGAGAGAAATTCTATCAACGTTCCTAGCCAATTCATCAACTTTAAGCAATTTTTCTTCAAGCAAAGCATTGAAATTCTTTTGGGAATTCATAAATTCTTTAACATTAGTCTCAAATTCAGAAGGCATCTTATTAAAATTTCCATAAGAATTGTTGTAGGAATTACCATTATTATTAGAGGGATTACTAGGGTACGGCCTAGGATTAAAGTTTCCTCTATACGCGTTGTTACCAAAATTATTCCTACCAACAAAATTCGCATCCATAGATTCATTATTATGCTCAATCAAAGTAGACAAAGGCATATCATTCGGATCAGAAGAAATACTTTTAGTAGCAAATAATTTCATAAGTTCATCCATCTTTCCACTCAAAACATTAATTTCTTCTATCGCATGCACTTTTTTATTAGTGGATCTTTTGGTGTGCCATTGAGAATAATTAACCATAATACTATCTAGGAGTTTAGTAGCTTCTCCTAAAGTGATTTCCATAAAAGTGCCCCCTGCGGCCGAATCTAAAAATTTCTAGAAGCAAAATTCAATCTGGCATACAATTTTTATATAATCATCCACAAATTCAAACCATGTGTAGGGCAATTACGCATCATTAATTTCATCCTCTCCCAAGCTTGTGCAACATATTCATGATCAAGTTGCTTAAAATTCATAATATCTTTTCTAAGAGAAATGATCTTAGCGGGCGAAAAATACTTAGACATAAAAGCATCTTTGCACTTATTCCATGAGTCAATACTATTTTTAGGCAAAGACGAAAACCAAGCTTTAGCACGATCTCTAAGCGAAAAAGGAAATAGCTTCAATTTAACAATATCATTGTCCACATATTTCTTCTTTTACATATCACACAAATCAACGAAGCTATTTAGATGGGTAGCGGCATCTTCACTAGAAAGGCCAGCGAATTGATCTTTCATGACAAGATTCAACAAAGCAGTATTAATTTCACAAGATTCAGTATCGGTAAGGGGAGCAATCGGAGTGCTAAGAAAATCATTGTTGTTGGTATTGCTAAAGTCACGTAATTTAGTATTATCTTGAGCCATCGTGACAAACAAGCAATCCAACGCACGAGCAAACAAGAAGCGAGCGAAAAAGAGGCAAACAGAAAAGAGAGGGCGAATAAAACGGCAAGGGTGAAGTGGGGGAGAGGAAAACAAGAGGCAAATGGCAAATAATGTAATGCGGGAGATAAGATTTTGTGATGGGTACTTGGTATGTTGAATTTTGCGTAGACTCCCCAGCAACGGCGCCAGAAATCCTTCTTGCTACCTCTTGAGCACTGCATTCATTTTCCCTTGAAGAGGAAAGGATGATGCAGTAAAGTAGCGTAAGTATTTCCCTCAGTTTTTGAGAACCAAGGTATCAATCCAGTAGGAGGCCACGTTCAAGTCCCTCGCACCTACACAAACAAATAAAAACCTCGCAACCAACGCAATAAAGGGGTTGCCAATCCCTTCACGGTCACTTACGAAGTGAGATCTGATAGATATGATAAGATAATATTTTTGGTATTTTTATAATAAAGATGCAAAGTAAAATAAAAGGCAATAAAAATAGCTAAGTGTTGGAAGATTAATATGATGGAAAATAGACCTGGGGGCCATAGGTTTCACTAGTGTCTTCTCTCAAGAGCATAAGTATTACGGTGGGTGAACAAATTACTGTTGAGCAATTGATAGAATTGAGCATAGTTATGAGAATATCTAGGTATGATCATGTATATAGGCATCACGTCCGTGACAAGTAGACCGACTCCTGCCTGCATCTACTACTATTACTCCACACATCGAGCGCTATCCAGCATGTATCTAGAGTATTAAGCTCAAAAGAACAGAGTAATGCTTTAAGTAAGATGACATGATGTAGAGGGGTAAACTCATGCAATATGATATAAACCCCATCTTGTCACTACTGGAATTAGCTAATTTGCCGTCAGCCAAGCCTTTGCCGTCAAGCTGGCTGACGGCAAAGAAGGTCTTTGTCGTCGCCTTACAAAAAACGGCGGCAAGAGCCAGGCTGATGGCAAAGACGGTCTTGCCATCAGCCTGGTCAGCTAGCAGACCGGCAAAGAGAGTGGCGGTCCCCACTAACGAAGCCGATAAAAAACTAACGGCCCCCTCTTTGTCGTCACTATCAGACGGCAAAGAGAAAGAAAAGGCTGGACGGCCAAAGGTTTGGCGGACGGCCAAAGAATAAACCTAACTAAACAGCCGAGGACACCACCCCGCCCGGGATCCACTCTCTATGTTTCTCTCCCTCTCTCCTCCCTGAAGCCAACCACGCCGCCGCCCCCGCCGTCCCCCGCCGCCCACCGCCGCCCCCGCCACCGCCGCCGGCCCCCCACCCCTGCCCGCCGCCCCTGCCACCCGCCGCCCCCCCCCAACCAGCCGGCCCCCACACACCTGCCGCCCCCACCAAGCCGCCCCCGCCCCGCCCCGCCGCCGCCCCCACCCGTGCCATCGCCCCACCACCCCGCCGCCCGCCGCCCCACCACCCGGCGTCGCCGCCGCCCCCGCCACCCGCCACCGCGGCCCCATCGCCCCCGCCTCCCTGCCGGCTCGGGGCCGCCGCTCACCGCCCCTCCCCCTGATGAGCTCCACCGCCCCTCCCCCATGATGAGCTCCACCGCCCCTGCCGGAGCCCTGCGGCCCCGTCGCCACCGCCACCCTTCCGTTGCGAAGCCCCGGCCCCCGTCGGGTCCGGTGAGTTATTTTTCTTTTTTTCTTTTTTTGCTGTTTAATTGTTAGTGTTAGGTTTAGTGCTAGATATATATGGTTAGTGTTAGATTTAGTGCATGGGTTTTAGATAATTAGTCATATAATTAAAAGAAGTAGAAAAAGATGAAAAAGAAGAAGAAAAAAGAAGAATATGTAGAAGGGGAAGAAGAAGAAGAAGAAGAAGAAGAAGAGAAGAAGAAGAGAAGAAGAAGAAGAAGAAAGTGTAGGAGAAGAAGAGAGGGGAGAAGAAGAAGAAGAAGAAGAAAGTGTAGGAGAAGAAGAGGAGGGCAGAAGAAGAAGAAGAAGAAGAAGAAGAAAGTGTAGGAGAAGAAGAGGAGGGGAGAAGAAGAAGAAGAAAGTGTAGGAGAAGAAGAGGAGGGGAGAAGAAGAAGAAGAAGAAGAAAGAAGAAGAAGAAAAGAAGAAGAAGAAGAAGAAGAAGAAGAAGAAGAGAAGAAGAAGAAGAAGAAAAGAAGAAAAAGAAAAAAGAATATGTAGAAGGTGCTCTTTGGCCTTCCAGAGGCCGGCGGGTCATATATTTGTGAATTATGAGTTAGGTCGTATATTTTTTCGATTTTGTTATGCAAAACATCATACATATTTGTGTTTATCGGGTGGATTCAAATGTGCAGTTGTTTCGTCGCTGCGAGGGTGTGGTGTTTGACGACCTCCCCGTGCGTTCGACGAGCTCCGTCCCTGCGTTCGTTGGTGAGCTCAAATGACATCTCCTCCTCCCCCTTCATTTGCTCTGTTCCGGTCTTCGTGCCGATGAAACTTGCTAGCTATAGGTGTCAATCATCAGTATGCGTAACCAATATGTGTCTCCCGTTCGAAAGCGTTACAGTTATAAATATGCATGCATTTGCATATTTATAACCGTGATTCTTTCGAATTGTCCAACGCTATCCATGGACAGCCCGAGTATGTGTAGATTGGGTTCGTTTTCCCATATGCTTTGCTCCGGAATCCGACGCATAAATTTCGTCAGTGCCTCCCCTGTTGTTCTCCGGGTACACATCCTCTCTGTTTATTGCAGAGACGTGTATCAGGAGAACAGCGGGGAGGTGCTGCCGAAATTTTGCGTCGGATCCGGAGCATAGCATGGGAAAATGAACCCAATCTACACATACTCGGGTGGGATTAGGACCTATCATTACCTATTAGAGTGTAGGTTGCATGGACGTAATAAAATTGACAAAGTAGATCAACTGATGAATATATACATGGTGAATTATATATATATATATATTTGTTGTGTGTCCAGTAGCTCTGAAAGTCAAGATGAGTGATCGTGCGTGGATGTACACCGGTCACACTGGTCAGAACAAATGGAGCATTGAATGGTTCACAAAAACCAAGGGGTTTGTGCAAGCCGCATTTGCAAATGGCCAGAGGAAAACCTGGTGCCCCTGTTTACGGTGCGACAATTGGGAAAAGAGGACAGAGGCTGAAATGGGCAAACACCTGCAGAAGAGTGGTTTTACGCCCGATTATACGGTGTGGACATATCATGGTGAGTCTGCCCAACGTGACCGAGCTGAGGTGGATCGTCGTCGCACCGACGAGCATGGTACCGGGATGGAAAACATGGTGCAAGACTTCGATGATGCTCGGGATTCGGACGAGGAGATGGAGGAATCTGCAAAGGCCTTCAATGAAATGTTGGAGTCTTCAAAACGTCCGCTCCACGAGCACACTGAGCTTTGTCAGTTGGATGCCATCTCACAAGTAATGGCTCTGAAGGCTCAGTTCAACTTGGGCAGAGAATGCTACGACGCAATGATGACAGTATTTGGACGCTTTCTACCCAAAGGCCATGTAATGCCTGCAAACCTGTACCAGTCGGACAAAATCCTCCGTGCACTGAAGATGCCCTATGAGAAGATACATGCCTGTGAGAAAGGATGTGTCTTATTTAGGCTTGACTATGCGGACTTGAACTATTGTCCCATTTGCAAGTCTTCCAGGTATGTTGTGGTAGACAACGGTATGGGTGAGAAGACACAGACCAAAATCCCCGTTAGTGTTCTTCGGTATATGCCAATCGTACCAAGACTTCAACGTCTTTTCATGGTCGAAGAGACGGCCAGACAGATGACATGGCACAAAACGGGCAAAAGAACCGAACTAGATGCAGATGGGAATCTGATGATCGTACACACATCGGATGGTGTTGCGTGGAAAAAGTTTGATGAATTACATGCTGACAAAGCGGCAGATCCGAGGCATCCTCGAGTCGGCATCAGCACGGATGGGTTCAGTGTGTTTGGTCTGACGGCAGCCCAATACAGTTGTTGGCCCGTATTTGTCTTTCCACTCAATCTCCCCCCCCGGACAGATTATGCAAAGAAAGAACATTTTCCTGACGTTGATAATTCCAGGGCCCAACTATCCGGGGAAAATATGAATGTGTACATGCAGCCGCTTAAGGACGAATTGCAAGAAGCCTGGGATAATGGGTTCAAGACATACGACGCCTATAGCAAACGGAACTTCATAATGCGTGTCTGGTACATGTACTCGACGCATGACTTGCCGGCGTATGCGCTATTCGTTGGCTGGTGTGTGCATGGAAGATTCTCGTGCCCCACATGCAAGGGAGCTCTTGAGTTTCGTTGGCTTCAGGCCGGTCGCAAGTTTTCTTGCTTCGACATGCATAGACAGTTCCTGGATCCTCGCCATAAGTTCAGGAAAGACAAGAAGAACTTCATCAGAGGTAGAGTTGTCAAAAACTCTGCACCACCTGCGTTGACAGGCCAACAGACCCTGGATCAGTTAAACGCTCTCGAGCCAGATCCAGAGCGTCCAGGGTACTTCAAGGGGTATAATTCTAAGCACGCATGGACTCACAAGACATGCTTATGGGATCTGCCTTACTTCAAAGACCTCCTTTGCCCACACAACATCGACGTGATGCACACTGAGAAGAATATCGCCGAGGCACTTTTTGGTACATTGTTCGGCATAGATGGGAAGTCAAAGGATAATACTAAGGCTAGAGTCGATCTGGAGGCGCTATGTGATAGGCCGTTACAAAACATGAAAGAACCGAAAGGAAAGCAGAACTGGACGAAGCCAAAGGCATGGTTCAATCTTGGAAGGCCAGCTATGAGGGAAATTATCTTGTGGGTGAAAGCAGTTGATGTTCCCCGATGGGTATGCAGCGAATCTAAAGAGGGGAGCGAGTCTTGATAAATTGAAGATATTTGGTCTCAAGAGTCATGATTGGCACATATGGATTGAGCGGGTAATGCCGGTGATGTTGCGTGGCTTCATCCCTGAGGATGAATGGCTAGTACTGGCAGAACTCAGCTATTTCTTCCGTGTTCTTTGTGCGAAAGAACTATCGCCTGGCGTGCTAGAAGAAATGGAAGAGTTGGCGCCGGAGTTGATCTGCAAGTTAGAGAAGATCTTTCCACCGGGCTTCTTTAATCCAATGCAGCATTTGATTTTGCATCTCCCGACCGAGGCAAGATTGGGGGGCCCGTGCAAAATCGTTGGTGCTACCCAACTGAGAGGATGCAGAAGACGCTTCGACAAAAATGTAAAAATAAACGTAGAATTGAAGCATCGATGGCTGAGGCATTCATCACTGAGGAGGCGGCAAACTTCGTGACAGCACACTACGAAGCCAAAAATCGTCATTTGCATAATCCGAAGCCTCGGTACAATGCTGACGAACCTCAAAAGGGTGGATCCAACCTCAGCCTATTCAAAGGGAATCTCGCACCAGCCAGTGGTTCGAAACCAGTATCTTTGGATAACGAAGAATGGCGGACCATTACGTTGTATATCTTCAACAACCTGACAGAAGTGCGGCCGTACATCGAGTAAGTTCTCGGTACATTGTTTCGCAACTTCTATTTCCTTTGAACTGCTCTTATTCCTGGATATTTCATACAGTCGATACGTCGCCATATTCTCGTATGGAGCGGTAATCCAAAAGGATTCCGTCGAAGAGTATGAGCTTCTCGCAAAGCAAGGAGGCGGCTATCCCGGTTTCATCTCTTGGTTCAAACAAACGGTAATTTCTATTAGACCATTTCATTACATTCGCTAATTTCTGCCTAATGCAACAATCCTTTCGTATTAAACTTGTAGGCTAATTCAGAGTCTATGGACGCCGAATTGAGACAAGTCGCTAATGGTTTTGACTATAAGGTCCGTTCATTTGACAAATACGACATCAACGGGTATCGCTTTCGTACCTATGGCAAAGAGCTATCTATGGCCGACCGAAAGTCTACAAATTGTTGTGTATCTGCTATCGGCGAAGGAGGTACCGAGTATTATGGGAGAGTTGAAGCAATTTATGAACTTATATTCTATGGTGACAACCCACCGAATGTCGTACTCTTCAAATGTTATTGGTTTCAGCCGAAGGAGACTAGAAGGACTCATGAACATATAGGGCTAGTTGAAATCAAACAAAGCACCCATTTAGATGTTCCTGATGTCTATATTACGGCTCAACAAGCGACCCAAGTATTCTATCTACCGTGGGCCTGCCAAACTAATCCAAATCTGAAAGGTTGGGATGTCGTTTATGAAGTGCCGCCACGTGCTAGACTATCTCCCCCAAAGGAAGAGGATTATGAACCTCACACTAACCCAGACACATATGAAGGAGAATTCTTCCAAGAGACACGTCTTTCCAAAAAGCATTTCAAGAACGGCTATACTTCACCCCAAAACATTGAAGTAGACAGCGACAGTGAATCCGACATCAACCTAGAGGAGGAACAAGAAGAGCCGGAACAAGAAGAGGTTACTGCTACGGATGACCTGTCAATACTTGTCCGATTACGTCAAGGTGGCCTTCCATATGTTGATGCCACTGAACCCTATGAGTCCGTCATTGATTATAGTGACGATGATGATTATGCATTTATTGATGATAGTGATCGAGATTATTAGTAGTGTCCGGTATATAATTTTTTTATGTTGTACTTGATGATGATACACTTAAGTGATATACATATTATTATTCATGTCGGTATTTTTTTATGTTGTACTAATTTTGTTTACTCTTTGTCATGGCAGGTGTTGAAAGATGGTGGGCGCTGGTCGGGAGCGCTCCGAGGCCCCTCCATGATCATGGTAAGTTTCTCTAGTGTTTTGCTTAACAAATGCATAAAGACCTAGACTTAGCCTTATTTCCTCCAATATGCTTACCACAATGACCTAGAGTTAGCTTCTTTTCCTCCAAAATGACTTAATAAGCTTACTGACCTCCAAAACCATCCATTTTACCTAAGTTTGCTCTAAAACGATCTATACTTAGCTTTGTTTCCTCCAAAATGACCTAAGTTAGCTCTAATATGCTTAGTTAACTAGGTTTGCTCAATAATGACATGTACTTAGCTTACTTATGTCAAAAATGGCATAATTAGCTTAGTTAGCTCATAAACAATCCATTTTACCTAAGTTAGCTCTAAAATGACCCATTTTACCTTAGTTAGCTCATAAATGATCCATTTTACCGAAGTTAGCTCTAAAACGACCCATTTTACCTAGACTAGCTCCAAAATGATCCATTTTACCTATGTTAGCTCTAAAATGACCCATTTTACCTAGGTTAGCTCCAAAATGACCCATCTTACCTAGGTTAGCTCCAAAATGATGCATTTTACCCAAGTTAGCTCTAAAATGACCCATTTTACCTAGATTAGCTCATAAACGATCCATTTCACCTAGGTTAGCTCACAAACGATCAATTTCACCTAAATTAGCTCATAAATGTCATATATTCTTCTTCTTCTTCTTCATTTTCTTCTTCTTCTTCTAATCTTCTTCTTCTAACTTTCTTATTTCCCATTTTGCAGAATTCATTCGCTTCACGGAAGCTTGCATAGATGGAGTGCTTGTTTGGATGAACTATGTTTCTTTTGTATCGATGAACTATGCATGTATGGTAGGATGACACTATTGTAATATGTATGGTTGGATGCATGTATGTGGAACTTGCTATGTATGGTTGATGGAACTATGCATGTATGATGAAATTATATGTGTTGGATATCTCATATGTTTGCTGTGAACTTGCCATGTGAAAAATATATATGTATCATCTATTTGCTGTGAAAATGGTTGGGTCTAAGAAAAAACAGGAAAAAAAGAGGCAATGCAGGCTCTTTGCCATCCGCCACCGACGGCAACGGGCTCTTTGCCGTCCGCCGCGGATGGCAAAGAAGCCACGTGGCAACCACCTGTGCTTCCTGGCAGCTGGCCCATTTGGTCAGTTTGCCTACAGTGGCAGACGGCAAAGGCTTGATGCTCTTTGCCGTCAGCCACGGACGGCAAAGACTGTCGTTAGCCACCTAACGGACTAACAGCGAATTTATTGCCGTCGGCTTTCTTTGCCGTCCGCTTCAAAAAGCAGACGGCAAAGAAGCTCTTTGCTGATGCCTACTTTGCCGGAGCCTTTTGCCGTCCGCGGCAGATGGCAAAGGCCTTTGTCGCCCGCCATCCTTGCCTTTGCCGTCTGCCGTGGCAGACGGCAAAGTAGCTGATTCCTGTAGTGTGTTATCCTCGATGGCAACAATACAATACGTGCCTTGCTGCCCCTGCTATCACTGGGAAAGGACACCACAAGATTGAACCCAAAGGTAAGCACTTCTCCCATTGCAAGAAAGATCAATCTAGTAGGCCAAACCAAACTGATAATTCGAGGAGACTTGCAAAGATAACCAATCATACATAAAAGAATTCAGAGAAGATTCAAATATTGTTCATAGATAAACTTGATCATAAACCCACAATTCATCGGTCTCAACAAACACACCGCAAAAGAAGATTACATCGAATAGATATCCACGACAATCATGGAGAACTTTGTATTGAAATCCAAAGAGAGAGAAGAACCCATCTAGCTAATAACTATGGACCCGAAGGTCTGAGGTAAACTACTCACACATCATCGGAGAGGCTATGGTGTTGATGTAGAAGCCCTCCGTGATTAATGCCCCCTCCGGCAGGACGCCGGAAAAGGCCCCAAGATGGGATCTCACGGGTACAGAAGGTTGCGGTGCTGGAATTAGGTTTTCATGGATGCTTCTGTTGGTTTGGGGGTACGTAGGTATATATAGGAGGAAGAAGTACGTCGGTGGAGCAACATGGGCCCCACGAGGGTGGAGGGTGCGCCTAGGGGGGTAGGCGCGCCTCCTGCCTCGTGCTCCTCTGGTTGCTTTCTTGGCGTAGGGTCCAAGTCCTCTGGATCAGGTTCGTTCCGAAAATCACGTTCCCAAAGGTTTCATTCCATTTGGACTCCGTTTGATATTCTTTTTCTGCAAAACACCGAAATAGGCAAAAAACAACAATTTGGGATGGGCCTCCGGTTAATAGGTTAGTCCCAAAAATAATATAAAAGTATATAATAAAGCCCATTAAACGTCCAAAACATAATATAATATAGCATGAAGCAATCAAAAATTATAGATATGTTGGAGACGTATCATACATCCACTGTCGAGGACCCACTCATTGGCTTTGGGTTGATCATCCTGCAGATGAATTAGTGCAGCTTACGAACTCATATACTTCATCAGTGAAGAATATGACATCAATTTCATTAGATCAATTTCATCAAGTAATAGAATAGATAAAGCAATATGAGGACGTGAGAAATGAGAGTTCATTTCTTCATGATTAGCCTGCGTCCTTTCAGGCAATTTCAGGTCTCCAACAAATTCTTCAGACGTTTGAGCACGTCTGGAGACCTGACCCTGCATAAGAGATTAGTTCTTTTTCTTCACCACGCACATCTGAAGGGGTGGCAAAGAGTTCATCACTCTGCGATCTCCATACGAGAAAGGTGGCATAGAAGCCAGTCCATTTCGTTTCACATAAGAGGAGTTAGGATAAGCATATGAATAAGCAGAGAAATTCTTCGAGGACTTATGAACATAATGATTAGAAGAATAATGCTCATATTCATAGCCCTTAGCTCTTCCCTGCGAGACAGAGGTGTTAGCACGATGATATTCATATGAGGACTTTGATCCTTTTGAGGAATTTGATCCACGTGAGGAATTTGGTCCATATGAGGACTTGGATCCATATGAAGAATTTGATCTGGGGTTCCTATTCTTCACAGGTGGTGTCATGCGGACATTCACCTGAAGACATTCAAGGCACCTTTTGGGAACCCAGATTTTCTTCCTAGGGGAACCGTTCCTGTAGTTAGTGCCAACATATCCAGCAAATACTTAACCATTTTGATTTTTGAACAGTTTATAGTTGGAGTCAAATGACTCATCAGAAGAATGAGGAGATTCACATGTAAAGCTAGATAAATTGGATGGATCAACTGGAGGTCCCTTTGCAGCAACCCATGAGGTTTTGGGGTACTGCTCAGGCTTCCAATATGTACCATCAGCATTGAGTTTCCCCTCAAAGGCAATACCCTCTTTCCTAGGGTTCCTGTTGAGGATCTTCTTTTTAAGCACATCACAAAGAGTCTGATGCCCTTTGAGGCTTTTGTACATGCCTGTCATATACAATTCCTTCAACCCTGCATCATCAGTGATACTAGCAATGTCCTCAGATGAGGAATTAGTGACAACGGAGACATGTGAAGAATTTGTAGCAGAAGAAGCATTTGAACATTCAGGTGAAGAATTAGCAGATTCACATTCAATGCACTTCAAACATGGAGGAACAAATTCTTCCTGGGTAGCGCTGATATGTTGAGCAAGAAGTGAATCATGCTCCTTCTGAAGATCTTCATAACTCACTCTTAGCTTTTCAAGATCTTGCTTTCTTTGAAGAAATTCATAAGAAAGCTTCTCATGATCAGATAAGTGAGTGTTATGATGACCTTGAAGGTTGTCAAACCTAGACTGAAGTCTCTGAAGATTTTCAATCAATGTTTTAGTGCGATCCATTTCTTCACCCAACATATCATCGCTCTTATTTAGCATGTATTGAACTTTTTCCAAAGCTCTTTGTTGTTTAGTGGCAAGGAAGCAAGTTTGACATAGCCGGGTCCAAATTCATCACCAGATTCATCATCACTGGATTCAGATAGATAACATTCAGTTACCTTTGCATCTTTTGCCATAAGGCATGGTGCAGGGGATGATGATTTTGGTTCGAATGTCATCGCTTTGAGAGATTCCTTGAAGTCCTCAAACCAAGGATCATGACGGGTTCGATGACCTTCATAGACCTCAGAGAGACGGTCCCAGATAGGCTTCGCATGATCGAGATGCATGATATTCCTGAACTGATTTTGTGACAGACAAGAGCAGATGACGTCCTTCGCAGTGAGGTTGAGTAGGGTGTACTTGCGAATGTCATCAGCTCCCTCCATCTTGCACAGATCGGTAAGACCAATCTCAGTGACGGTCCACAGCTCGCTGTTCATTGCCATGAGGTGCTTCTTCATCATGGCCTTCCACTTGGGATACTCGTGTCCGTCAAAGATGGGGCATGACACGGTCTTCATACCTGCGGTCGACATAACTAAAACTCCAGGCGGTTAAACCAAAATCACACAGAACAAGGGAGTACCTTGCTCTGATACCAATTGAAAGTGCGTTATATCGACTAGAGGGGGGTGAATAGGCGATTTTTATGAATTCTTCACTGAGGAATTTGCGGGTGAGGAAATTCCTTAGCGAAGAACTACTTGCAGCGGAATAAGTACTCAGATGTAAACGTAATAAAACACAAGCACGGTCATCATGATGAAATGAAGACAACACAGAGTACAGAAAGCGTAAACACAGGATAGCACATGATGAAGACAAACAGACTGAAGAAATTGAACAAGCGCACAACACAGTTATGAGGAAATGAAAGAGTTGAGGAAATAGAAACAGTAAGCTCGGTGAAGACAATGATTTGGTAGACCAGTTCCAACTGCTGTGTCAGTTGTACATCTGGTTGGAGCGGCTAGGTATTTAAACCTGAGGATACACATTCCCGGACACACAGTCCTCACCGTATTCTCCTTGAGCTAAGGTCACACAGACCTCGCCCAATCACTCGTGGTAAGTCTTCAGGTGACTTCCAAACCTTCACAAACTCTGTCACTCGACGATCCACAATTTCCTCTTGGATGCTCTAGACCATGACGACTAACCGTCTGGAAGAAGCACAGTCTTCAAAGGTAACAAGCGTCGGATCTACGCAAGATCAATCTCTTCAGTGATGCTCAATCACTTTGGGTTTGTAGGTGTTTGGGTTTGGGTTTTCCTCACTTGATGATTTTATCTCAAAGTCCTAGGAGGATGGGATGCTCTCAAATGACAAGTGTCAGTTTCTCTCGGAGCAGCCAACCAGCTAGTGGTTGTAGGGGGCGGCTATTTATAGCCTAGGGAGCAGCCCGACATGATAAGACATAAATGCCCTTCAATGATATACCTTTAGGTGGGTAGATATTTTGGGACAGCGGGTGCGTAGCATAGCAATGGTCAGATATTTGAGGCTCAAATTCCTGAGGGCTATCATGTTCCTCACTGTGTAGGCAATCCACACTGGCGAATTCCTAACTCCTCAGTCAGAACAAATTCATCAGAGACTAGAAGAACTTCGTCCCTGTCACTGAAGAATATGCCTGAACTGTATGAGATTTCCAATGGCTTCACTCGAAGGGATTGGTAGGTCTAGGATTTTGAGTTGAGCATCACTTGGAAAATTTTCCTTAGTATTTCCTCGACCCCCTTTAACAGTACGGTGTTTCCTATGACTCAAGAAAGAGAAAATGAAACTACGAAAACAAAAGTCTTCACGCTTCATGTTCCTCGAATGGATACCTAGTCTTCAAGGTCAGACCAATTTCTTCACTTTCAAAGTATTCAGAAAGTCTTCAGAAATCCAAAGTCTTCAGTTGAAGAACTTCATTTTTAGGGGTCGACTTTCTTTGTAAATATCAAACTCCTCATAGACTTATAGACCTGTGTACACTCATAAACACATTAGTCCCTTAACCTATAAGTCTTCTATACACCAAAATCACTAAGGGGCACTAGATGCACTTACAGATGAAGGCAACATTGCTGATGACCTGGTCATGGATGGAAAATCTGGTGATAAAGAGGATATGCCTATGGATATGGACATTAATATGGTATTTGAGTTGCCCATTGAATTTTGTGCGCCTAAGGCTGAAGAGGTTGAAGTTGCCAAACTTGTTCTTAGCCCAAAAAGTGTTACATTTGAGAAACCAGAGAAGCATGGACAACACCTAAAGCCTTTGTTTATCAAGGGTCACATTGATGGTAAGCCTATTGGTCGCATGCTTGTTGACGGTGATGCTGGTGTTAATATCATGTCTTTTTTGGTTTTTTCTAAGTTGGGCCGAAAAGAGGAAGAACTAATGAAAACCAATATGGGAATTAGTGGGTTCTCAAGAGACTTGTCTGAAGCTAATGGTGTTATTTCTATGGAGCTCACGGTTGGGAGCAAAACATTGCCAACTGCTTTCTTTGTTGTTGATGTCAAAGGACTGTGACGACCCGAGACGGACGCTCCAAAAGCCTTCCATGTTCTTCGTTGCCGTTGTCTGTTTTATTTTTGTTGTTGTTGCATTTCATCATGTCATCATGCATATTGCATCTGCATGTTTTCATAAAACTTGTAGTCATTCATAGTGTTGCTTCTCTCTGTCTCCATTGACCTTTTGTCAAGTCCCCTTGTCTTTGTCGACCTCTCTCAAGCCCCCCTTGTGTGCGTGCCGAAAGCTGTCCCGAACCCGACCCGGGCAGTCGTGACTGATGGATCCGGATCATAGTCAAACATCCTTAAAATATCTTCGGCTTCTTATTTAGGCTTCCGTAGTTTATTATTCTCGACCTCCCGATTACGATCGGACGGACTAAACCCACCACACTATCATATATATAAACCAACCCCATACCTAATCTAGCCTAACCCTAAAACCTAGGAGCTTTCTCCCTACCCGCCGCCGCCACTCCTCCTGTCTCCTCCCACCTCGTGATCCTTCCCCACCCAACCAGCGACTCGGTAGTTGATCCCCTTGACCCACCAAACCAACCAGCACCCGGTCTCCTCTGCCCAAGCGCCGAGGGCACCCGTCCTCATACCGCTAGCCGCTGGCCACCCAAGCAGCTACAACAGCGCCCTCATGCTGATCGCGCCCTCGTCGGCTCCACAGCCGGTGACCAGAACCAGCAGGAACGCCGCGTCCCTCCTCTGTTTCCTTCTCGTCCTTCTCCTTTCCCTGTCTCTCCCTCACGAATACTCTCTCTCAGGAAGTCCAAAAGCAGCCCTGGCATGGATGATCTCTTCAGGAGCTCTCGGCCATGGCCGTTGAGGGGGGCTCGCCTTCCCGCGTCCAGATGCTCTGCCGCCGCCTTACTCCGTCCTCTCCGTCCCCTCCGCCGGTGAGTAGTACCCGCAGCATGTCGCCTCTCCGGAGTTCCTCCATGACACCGGTAGGAAGCCCCTATTCCGCCATCTCTCTCCACTTCCTTCCCCGGTTCCCTCTCCGAATCTCTCTCTCCCTCCTTTCTTCAGGTAACAGTAGTTGCCACTGCCCCCGTGGAGCTCCCACGCAGGTCCCCGCCGTCGTTCCGCGCCAGATCCGGCCAGAAGCCGCTGGATCTCGCCGCCTCCGCCATAAACCCATCCATCCCCGACCTCTTGTGCGCCCGCCGCGGCCTCTATATCCTCTGGATCGAGCAGGTGCTCGCCTGCTCGAGCCTCTGCCTCCCTCGCCCATCTTGACCCCGTCCCAGCGCGCGTGGACCGGTCAACTCCGTCCCCTGGGCCGGCCCTTCTCCTCCTCTGCTTCAGGCCAGGCCTTGGCCTGATGTGAGCAGCTCCCCAGTGCCCTGGGCCAGATCTCAGTTTCGGCCTGTGTCATGTTTTTCCCTTCTGCGAATTTGCTAATTATGCAGAGAACGGCTGTTTTACAGATTGACCCTCCTTGTTCATGCATATAATAACTCAACAACCGTGCATGGGATTAAAATGATTTAAACATGTAAAATGCTTGGAATTACATATAGTTTCATAATTTGCAAACTATGTTTAAAATGCTTAAACTTGCTGTTTGCATTAGTTTGCATAATTGGCATGTTAAAGTGGTTTATTTTATAACTAATTAACCATATCTCCGAATTAAATAAACTTTATATGTAAATTGGGTAAAAATGCATAGATTAATATGATGACATTACTTTGCATGTTTGACAACTCTAAAATTGTGTATAGGACAGAACATTACCAAATTCGAAAATATGCATATGGGGATTTTCCGGAATTGTTGTTTGTTGTTTCCGGTCTAATTTAAACTTGCCTAGATTGGTAGTTCATGTATGTTCACCCTCTTGCCATGTTAACCAACATTTAATATTGTTGAGTAGATTAAACGGAGAGAACCTAATAATTGTTGTAGGGTTTCATCAATATGCAACTCGTTACATATTGAGCTCCACTTAATTTGTAGTATTGCTTGTTGCACCTTGTCATGCCATGCCTCATTAAAACAGACATGCATCATACTTGGTTGTGCATCATGCCATGTTTATGCTTGTTGGTTTACCATGTTGCTTGCTTCTTTCCGTTTGTGCTTCTTCTCGATAGTTTCGGTTACGTTGCGATTGTGAGGATTCGTTCGACCACGCCCGTTCGTCTTCTTCATGGATTCGGTCTTCTTCCTAGCGGGATTTTAGGCAAGATGACCATAATCTTGGATCTCACTACTATCTTTGCTATGCTAGTTGTCTCGATGCTATCGCTATGTCGCGCTACCCACCACTTGTTTATCAAGCCTCCAATATGCCATGAAACAGCCTCTAACCTATTCACCATCCCAGCAAACCGTTGTTTGGCTATGTTACCGCTTTTCTCAGCCCCTCTTATAGTGTTGCTAGTTGCAGGTTGTTCCATGTTGGGACATGGATATCATGGGATATCACAATATCTCTTATTTAATTAATGCATCTATATACTTGGTAAAGGGTGGAAGGCTCGGCCTTTTGCCTGGTGTTTTGTTCCACTCTTGCCGCCTTAGTTTCCGTCATACCGGTGTAGTGTTCCTTGATTTTGCTTCCCTAACACAGTGAGGGTTTATGGGCCCCTCTTGACAGTTCGCTTTGAATAAAACTCTTCCAGCAAGGCCCAACATTGGTTTTACCATTTGCCTAATAACAACTAAAAACTTGCATAGGGACCTGCCGCACCCCGGGGTCTCTTAATCAACCCCCCAAACCAGTGCTCCTCATGAGTGTTGGTCCACCTACCTACCAGTCGGCGGTGCCACCTCGGGGCAACTCGATGGTATTTTGGCTATCGTCCACTTTGCATAGACGGTGTTACCGCAAGAACGAGATACGCGCGGCTCATATCGAGGTATCGACGCACCGGGTGGTCTTGCTGGTTTTGTTTTACCATTGTCGAAATGTCTTGTGCACCGGGATCCCGAGTTTGATCGGATGTCCCACGATGGAGGATTGTCTCCCCAGATCGTGAGCTTGTCATGGGCTAAGTTGGGACACCCCTGCAAGATTTGATCTTTCGAAAGCTGTGCCCGCGGTTATGTGGCAGATGGGAGTTTTTAATATCCGGTTGTAGAGAACTTGACACCAGGTACGAATTAAAATACACCCACCGCGTGTGTATCCGTGATTGTCTCTTTTCGATGAAGTTCGGGAAGAGAACACGGTTGGGTTATGTTTGAACATAAGTAGTTTAGGATCACTTCTTGATCATTACTAGTTTACGACCGTTGCGCAGTTTCTCATCTTATTCTTGTACTCGTAAGTTAGCCACCATACAATGCTTAGTGCTTGCTGCAACCTCACCACTTATCCTTTCCATACCCATTAAGCTTTGCTAGTCTTGATAACCATGGTAATGTGTGACGCCCCCGATTCGACCGTACACTAATCATACACGCAAATGTGTACGATCAAGATCAGGGACTCACGGGAAGATATCACAACACAACTCTAGACACAAATTAAAATAATACAAGCTTCATATTACAAGCCAGGGGCCTCGAGGGCTCGAATACAAGCTCG
This sequence comes from Triticum aestivum, assembly GCF_018294505.1. NCBI lineage: Eukaryota > Viridiplantae > Streptophyta > Magnoliopsida > Poales > Poaceae > Triticum > Triticum aestivum. The sequence continues at coordinate 238,450,593 of NC_057805.1, forward strand.
ATACATAAGAGTCAGCGGAAGCAACAATATTTGAGTACAGACATAAGTTAGACAAGGATGCCTTGAGAAGGCTAGCACAAAAATCAATGATCAAAGAGGCAAGGCCTCCTACCTGGGACCTCCTAACTACTCCTGGTCATCGGCGGTCTCCATGTAGTAGCATCCATCGGCGGTGGCATCTAGCTCCAGGGATCCACCATCTGGTTGCATCAACCGGAAAGAAGAAAGAAGGGGAAAAGGGGGTAGCAAAGCAACCGTGAGTACTCATCCAAAGTACTCGCAAGCATCAGACCTATGCTAAGTATGCATTGGTATCAAATGGAGGGGCAGTATCTGTGGACTGCACTGCAGCATGCCTAGCCTATCGAAGACTAGCATCTTCATGCAGCTCCAAGCATCTTGCAGCATGTAGACGAGTAAAGAATAGCAGTTTATATTTAACAAAATAGCATTAACGCCTAGAGATCCTTCCTCGACTCCCTACGAGAAAGCAATCCCGGAGCCACATATCCATCACATATCGCAAGTATCCATTTCTAGTTATATAAGATCTGGATACAAGTCTGAACGTCCATTACCGTGGACACGATATTTGAATATATATCTTCCCTGCAGGGGTGCACCACGTTACCCAACACGCTCGATCACTCTGGCCGGACACACCTTTCTGGGGTCAATGCCCGGCCTTGGAAGATCAACACGTCGCAGCCCTACCTAGGCTCAGCAGAGAGGTCCCCGCTGGTCTACATCCTAAGTGCCCCGGGGTCTTCGGCCCATCGCCCGTTGCACTCCGGGTCGTTGCGAGCAGGGTGGATACCAGCACCGCCTCGGATGGCCAGCATGATCCGACCGTGCCGCAGTGTTGAACTGGACGTCTGACAAAGCTTCGGCTGATATTGCGATGTCGAGGCCCATATCTATTCTCGCATGGTGGTTAGTGCGTAAAGGCCAAAGGCCAACTCAGAACAAATACCCAAACCTGTTAGTGCATTGGGGGCTCGCGGAGACGAGCAGAGACTCACGATAATGTGACCCCGTCGCCCCGTCTCATGGACTTACGACAAGGGCCCAGACTGCCCGGCCGTGCCATGTAGAAAACTCGCGGGTGCTCAACGGGCCCGCCTGACTTTCACATCAACTCGCAGGTACCCCTCAGGGCCGACCCGACTTCAACAAAGGTCTCAAGCAAAGTCAAGGTAACCGTGTGTCCAAACATCAAGGGGAAAACCTGAGGAATCACCCACGGAGGATTCCACTCGATGTAATCATCAAGGTGAACGCAAGAGGGACCACCCTCGAGGTTCACACTTGAGGTGTTGCACGACAGAGCCGTATCGGGAATGGTGAAAGAGGAAATCACCCTCAATGACCATGACTGAATAGCTACACTACAGAATTATCATCAGGAGTGTGTTATGAGGGATCACCCTCGGCACTCGATAGTAGCTATGCAGAGTCGAGCAACTAAAAGGCGTGTGATGTGATGTGAGGTGTCGGGCTCTGGTCGTCGATCACATTGATCAAGTTGTCGAAGATGAAGCAGGGGCAACAAGGACAAGGTGGGGGTCACTGATGAATCACTAACCAACCTATACTAAGAAGTTTAGGATAAGCAGGTAAGGTACAACAGCAGGTTACAAAAGTAGGCTATGCATCAGAATAGGAGCAATCAATAACAGTACCAAAATCTAATACAAGCATGAGAGAATGGAATGGGCGATATCGGGATGATCAGGGGGGGCTTGCCTGGAAGCTCCGCTGAAAGGGAAGAAGGGGTCGTCGATGACGTAGTCGATCACAAGGGCATCAGCAGCAGTCTCGGGGTCTACCGGAGAGAAGAGGGGGAAGAAACAGTAAATATAATGCAAACAGATGCATGGCGGCGGTAACACGCAGGGCTAGGGGTGTTCTAACGCGGTGTTACATGATACTGGCGAAGGGTGATAACATCCGGAAAGTTTTTCCAAAGTTAGGCATTTTTCGGACAGATGAAACGGAGGGGAAAGTTGCATGTTCGCTATGCTAGGGACGTGTGGCGGATGAACAGAGCACGTATTCCGATTCGTCTCGTCGTTCTGAGCAACTTTCATGTACAAAGTATTTTCATCCGAGTTACGGATTAATTTATATGATTTTCCGAAGTCTTAAAAGCTTTTATTGATTTATTTATACTCCAAAATCTAATCAGTAAATACTATTGTCACATAGTGAAGTGCCAGCCATAGTGTAGGAAAAGTGGGGTCAGGATCAAAGTCAACAGTCGAGTCAGCTGTTGACTGGGTCAACGTTGACTGGTCAAACAGGGCAATGGGGCCCACTGTCATAGACTTGTTTAATTAAGCAGGTTTAATTAGACTAAATATGTTCATTAGGCTAATTAATCAAAGTTAATTAGGTAGTTAAGTAAGAAAATTAATTAATTAATCAAATTACTAATTAATTAAATAATTATTTTTATTCTTTATTTTTATTTTCCATTTTCATTTTTTTAACAGGGGCATGGGGCCCATGGTCAGTGGCTCAATGGTTGTGCCCTCTGGCTGTGCACGCGCGCGCGCACTCAGCGAGCGCCGGCAGGCGCAGAGGCCACACAGGGCAGCCAGCAGCAGGGCGCCGTGGGGGTGGCTCAGCGCGGCGGCGGATTGGGCAGCAGTGGCTGGCCGCAGCGGGGACGGAGCGAGGTGAGCACGGGACGGACGACGGGGAGCGCGAGCGCACGAGGGG